>NC_143042.1:2112500-2412500 GCF_057628025.1 Oncorhynchus mykiss | reverse complement strand
CCAATAACAAATTATTACTACTAATAAGCACTTTTTGTGATTATAAACAGACTCATTATGCATCTAAAACTGGCTCAAGTCAAATAGTTTCCAATAATCCTCCTTCTGGAACGTTCCACACCACCTATAAAGCATAATGACTTGAGCAGACTGAATATTTCTGGGATCTTTTATTTCAGCTCATGAAACATGTGCTCAACACTTTACATGTTGCGTTTATATTTAAAAAATAATAATAATTCAGTGGACAATATTGATGTTTAATGGACGTGGCAAGAACATCCATGTGTCCAGTGTTGTAAGGGTTAGGAGAATATTTCATCAACGTCCCAACAAACATACACAGAACATGGCTGCTATGTTCTCAGAAAACAAGATTAAGTAAAGGAGAGCCGTACACTCTATTAGCTCAGATGCAAAAATATTTATGTCCAACATAAGATATTCATGTTCTAGACACGTTTCAAGAACATTTCTGTGTATCAGTTGTCAGGACGTCGCCTGATGGAACAAAACAAATAGAAATGGTTTCATTACACCTCAAGACTTGTGTTGTCATGCCAATCAAGGCCCTGATTGGTGAACCACTGATCCATTCATAGCTCTTTTTTTTGTTGGCAAGGGATACTCACACATAATGCTTTTAACATAACATAATCAAATGAGATATTTGACTACATTGTGCATGTTAGTTTATACAATAATTATTATTCTACAGTTCTCACCAGTGATTTGAACTCATAACCTCTTGTTTCACGGTATGTCTAGCTTCCTGCTACACTACCATGTCTATATCATGTACTGATTCATCTGACCATTATCATCATTGATTTGATTGACTTATTTCATCCATTTAAGGGCTTTCAGAACAGTTGTCTGATGTTGGTGGTGCATGTAAACCTGTTTTAATTGATACTCTTGAATCCCTTTTGTCTTGAGTGTACTTTCAACAGAGGTATCAAGTTGTTTCAGATCTACAACAAGTGCCTGGTGAGTAGGGGGTAGGGTTTGTTCTGGACAGGACAGGGCCTAACTATAGTGGCCCAATAAGCACATGTCCTAGCGATATCCCTTATTGGGACAGTGGGGAAGGTGTTTGTCATTGGTCTTTGGTCTTGTGTTCAAGACCCACTTAACAAAAATATGTTAATGTCATTATTTTGGCATCAGTTACAACAGACCTATCTGATCCAATTTAAAATGAGTTTGTCATCAAACGATAGGAGTATGTACGTTTTCCCCTTGAGCACGAATTATAATTGACCACATTTCTACTACCTCATAAATGGTCAGTATTTATTCATTCTACATAACTGAGCATCTCAAATAACTCCATGGTCATTTTGAAATCTACACCACATATATAATGCACAACAAACGTGCCATTGACAAACTAATTTAGAATTAGATCAGATAAGTGTTTAACTGCTGCCAAATAATGACATTAACATATATTGGTACTAATGTGAGTGTAGGGTGACTCCCCTAGAGAGTATTGAACCCAGGACAACAGCACCAATGCCAAACCCTAACCACTGTCCAATAACAGCTATCACTAGGGCATGTGCTTATTGGGCCAGTATAGTTAGGCTCTGTCCAATAGAAACCCTACCTCCTCCTCCCTAGGAGGATATGAAAGAACTGTATAGGTGATATGCAGAGCCGTTTGCACACTCTTGCCTGCATCTAGCTGATCTAAGATGTAATCATTAGTCCAACAGTTGCAAATGTGAGTTTCTATTGGACAAATTCAGGTATGTTTATTTCTGTTTTGTTCCGTTTGCTTCCGTTTAAGGTTTTTCTTTTAACAGAATCGGATGAATGAACACACACCTGATCACACGCAAACACAATTCACTTTCATAGCAGCCACATAAAAACCGCATGAACACTTTGCTCGTTGTATATAGAATTCCTTCTTGCAATTACCGACTCGCTCTCATCCTCTCACCTTTTCCATTCGCTTGTGGACTTTAGTGCACAACACATCAGCTGTCTGTAACCAGGAGAAAAAACCTTTACAAGCCAAACCTTCATATCATGACCGCTAACCGCTACACACAGCCTACAGTGGCAAACATTCATTAAACCAAGAGCTTATCTTGACTTGAATGAGTTCCAGAGTTGGATAGCCATAGCATCCTTCTCTGTTTGAGCCAGGTATTTGAATAGGCTAAACTAGCTAGCTGCATTCCCTAGCTAAGTGAAAGTGAAGAAAATAATACAACCAAACATAGCTATCTCTCTCTCTCTCTTTCTGTCTTGCTTCTCCTTAATTTTGGAAGAAATTAATTTGTTCAACTATTGTCTTTTTCTCTCATTGAGTCATCTACTCACCACATGTTATGCACTGCAGTGCTAGCTAGCTGTAGCTTATTCTTCCAGTACTATATTCATTCTCTGATCTTCTAATTGGGTGGACAACGTCAGTTCATCTTGCAAGGGCTCTGACGTTGTCACAATTTCTGTGTAAGTCTATGGAAGCGGTTAAGAACCATGAGTTCTCTAGGTTTTGTATTAAAGTCAATGTACCCAGAGGAGGATAGAAGCTAGCTGTCCTCTAGCTACACCATGGTGCTACCCTACAGACTGCTGCTGAGGCTACTGTAGACCTTTAGTGCAAAACAGTGTGTTTAAATCATTTATTTGCTGACCTGAATATATATTGTATAGTTTTATTAAAAAATATAACTTTTTAAATGTTTCCCTATTTGTATTTTTCAGAAATGCACTGAGGCGGATGGTCCTCCCCTTCCTCTGAGGAGGAGCCTCCACTGATGAATACAACTCTAATCTGCTGTCGACATCAGGATACAAATTCAGACCACTATTAGCTCCAAAAGGGGTTACAGCTTGGACTGCATGCGGACAGTGAATTCAGAGCTATTCGGTGGCTAGCTACACTACAAACATCATTTTACCAGGTTCCAGTGAAGCAATGATAATAACAGTCCACAACAACATACCCAAGAGTTTCCTGGTTAGCAAGGGGAAGTCAGTGTTTCATTGTGTATTAGAAACACACTTTGAGATCGTTGTGAGGGGATTTCTACCGTGTCTGAATGGGGATTTGGGCTTCCGTGAAAATGTCTGAGGTTGCAAAAGTAACCAAGTGAGGCGGAACTTAGCGAAGGGTCAAATATGTGAGGCTTATTTGATCTAATAGTTCCGTGGTGTTTAGGCTGTTACAAATGTACTGATATAAGTGGATGCAGGTTACATTCTGGCAACTTTGAGAAAAATCTCATAGTTGTTCCAGTTTTTCACACGTGTATCTGCCTTCTCATTGGCTAGAATGGTACAACCTGATCTCGCCTGCCTTCGATCATTGAGGAGATGTATTTCCATTGTTAGAGTGGTCACTATCTAGTCAATATAATCTATAAACATTGGTCTGGTGCTGTGTTTACGTATGCATGCTATTAACGTGGAAAAGAGGCCTAGTGCAGGATCTGATAGGGCCAAGTAGTGGAATAGTGGGGAGGTTTTAGTGGGTGTAGGGTCTGATAGGGCCAAGTAGTGGAATAGTGGGGAGGTTTTAATGGGTGTAGGATCAGATAGGGCCAAGTAGTGGAATAGTGGGGAGGTTTTAATGGGTGTAGGATCAGATAGGGCCAAGTAGTGGAATAGTGGGGAGGTTTTAATGGGTGTAGGATCTGATAGGGCCAAGTAGTGGAATAGTGGGGAGGTTTTAATGGGTGTAGGATCAGATAGGGCCAAGTAGTGGAATAGTGGGGAGGTTTTAATGGGTGTAGGATCTGATAGGGCCAAGTAGTGGAATAGTGGGGAGGTTTTAATGGGTGTAGGATCTGATAGGGCCAAGTAGTGGAATAGTGGGGAGGTTTTAATGGGTGTAGGCTCTGATAGGGCCAAGTAGGGTGAAAAGAGGAAGAGAGAGGAGAATGAGAGGAGAGAGCAGGTGGAAAAGAGGAAGAAAGAGGAAGAGAGGAGAGAGGAGGATGAGAGGAGAGCGCAGGAGAAAAGGACAAAGGCAGAAAGTGAAATAAGGATGGGGAGAGGACAAAAGTCATTGGAAGAAATGGTTGTCGAATAAAAGGACCATAATGTTAAAAGATGCATGTCCCTTTATTCAAGACACTGTAACCAACACTGAGGCACTACAATGGTTAAATGGTTAAACAGTTGAACAGTAATACTTTGGACAACACAGTAGAGATGTCTAATGTCTAATAATGTCCCGAGTTGTCCTTTCATGTGTGTTATGAGTATGTACATAATATGAGTGCATTGCTATCCTGATCCCAGACCTGTTTGTGGTCTTGCCAATGCCAACGGTTGTTCTGCCCCTGAACAAGGCAGTTTAACCCACTGTTCCCCGGTAGGTCGTCATTGTAAATAAGAAGTTGTTCGTAACTGACTTGCCTAGCTAAATAAAGGCCATCATGCTAGTCTGTCATTGCCAAGTCAACTCTTTGTCTTTGACACAAATGAGTGACAGGAGTTGTCATGATGGCACAAACAGACTGGCACTCAGACTAGTGCATTGAGTCTCCTTCATAAGAGGACTATTTCATGTCAGACACTCTCTGCTGTGTCACACAGCTCTTGGTATTGAGGTGGTTGAGAGGTGAAGATCACAGGTGGCACATCAACCTTTCTTCTCATCTGGCAGAGTATTGTGATGGCCAGGGCAACTCCAACATCCTGAGGACCAGACACACAGTAACGGTTCAGTCAGGATTGACGGAGCAGGTGACCAGACGCTGAGTGTGATAGATGATGGTTCAATCTAATAGGCCTACACTCGAAAGGTACGGTAAAAATCACTATGGTACAGTGTTGGGGTGTGATAGAAAAATTACATATTTACCTGATTTGTTAATTATTAATAGTTTGCAATTCATGTTTAATTGATAGAAGGATATTTCTGTCCTGTTAGTGTCTATGTTTTTATGGTCTCCACTCTAATTCCCTGCAGCTAATCTGGGCATCAGAGATGATTTGAGCTGACAAATGAGTTAAAGACTGCATTACATAGTAAACATGTGATGGGTGTAACCAAGAGAGGAGTTTAGAACAATTCCTCATTGTCTCTAAATCATTCTTCCATCTGGGAAACTAAGCCAGGGTGGGGTAAAGACAACAACCCAAGTGCAGATAACGACAGGATGAAGCCAGTGGTTTATGATGCTCCTTGGTCTGCATGAGGGGGTGGTTGAATCAACCATGACTGAGCATTGTTAGTGTCAGCTATATACAGTACTCTGCATTTGTGTAAAGGTTAGGTTACTGGGGGGGGGGGGGGGGGTCAACCATCCTCATTGTTGCAATAATTAATCAATATTAAATAAAGATGATTGTTTGAAGAAATGACCAAGTCTGTCTCAGTACTGAATTTCCACGACAGGGGTCAAATCATCCATCCTTCAGTTAGCATCCTGACTTTCAGATGTTTTAATTGTTCTTGTTTACTTGTATGTACTGTGTACTGCAATTCAGCTTTTAGCTGCCACATCGGTAATAATTATAATGAACAAATACTACTAAAGTTTTCAATTCGGGTAGTCAATTGAATTTCATTTCCTGAATTGAAAAATCCACTAAGGACTATTTTTTGGGGAATTGAATTTCAATTGATTTGATTGAAAAAACTGAATGGACCCCAACCCTGAAATGGTGAAATAGTACAGACATAGATATGAAATACATACCCATAATGCGTTAAGTGCTACTAATGTTCCTATCATCAGGCTGATTGCATAGCCCATGAAAGGGATCAGGATGGGAAGACATGGCTGAAAATTACAAATTTAGAGTTTATCATCTTGTGAGAAAAACAAGAGTACATGTGTCCGTATTAAATCAGAACAAATATCACTTTATTGTATCAAAGAGTACTGTAAATCATCTTTGTATATCAAACTAGAATTATGGCATTGTAATGGTGTAGTGGAATGACATGATTTTACCTCTTTATATACCAGCATGTGTTCATCCATTAATCCCTTGTGGTCATCATCCTCAGACATATCACTGTTGGGATAGTGAATAACAAATCTTGTATTGTTACCACGAGCAACCTGAAATAGAATGTGACATGGGCTCGTAAAAATATATCAATTGATCTTACCGAAAGACATAACAGATTTATTTAACACAGACTGACACACTGAATCCTCCTCAGCATACACATAACAACAACAACAACAACAACAACAACAACAACATCAACAACAGCATCAAGTTAACTTATTTAACACAGACTGACACACTGAATCCTCCTCAGCATACACACAACAACATCAACAACAGCATCAAGTTAACTTATTTAACACAGACTGACACACTGAATCCTCCTCAGCATACACACAACAACATCAACAACAGCATCAAGTTAACTTATTTAACACAGCAGACTCACACATTTAAAGTCTGTTGAGTCCTCATCAGAACAGAGACAGGAGAGGGGGATGTCTGTGCCCCAGTCTTGGTAGCCTTGTACGAGCCCACAGCATTTGAACTGAAAGTGAAGGAAACAGCACAACAGACACTTTAAAAACACTTAATTGATTTCCAGAACTAGAAGGCCTTGAAGCCTACTCCATGGAGACATCTCCAATGAAAGTAATTTTAGTCCAGGACTAGGTTTACATCATCTGTGTCCGGAAAACACATTGCAGACACTTTGTATCCAAAACAACCCCAACCCCACAGCCCTAAGGACTCACCCATGGAAAAACACACCTAATCACAAAGGTGGAAGCACACACCCTGTCCTGGATTGGCCGAGACCCTAAGAAGTACTCAATGAAGGTGACTTACGTTAGCTTGAAAGTAGTACATCTGTTCTATATCGTTTTGTTTCGCTCCACTGAGAGGCATCATGGCTAGGTCTTCCTTTCTGCTTAACTCCTCCATCTTGAAATGAATGAGGTTTACATTGACTGTTATATTCACAGCTAAAACCTATACAGTAATAATCTACGACTTTGATAGGAACAGACTGAATTATCAAGAGTCAGATATATTCCACCATCATGCTTTATACTATAACATTTATGTTACATTTAACTCTAATATATTTTCACCGGAACAGCAAACAAACATTGGCTCAAGGTTGAATTCAAAAGGTAAGATACATACATATAAGCTGTAGACTGTACCTCGTGTTTGGCTTGATATCCTTTCACACAATTCACAAACAGGTATAGGCTGGCCAGTGACATACCTACAGAAAACTACACACACATATTGGGGTTTGTCAAGCAAAATCAATACTTAAAGGTTCATTCAAATCAAAAATCACTTCAAACCATATCACACTTTCTGGGAAACATGTTAGAAACAGGTCATGGGGAAAATGGTTGATTGGTTTCAGTTGAGTTCTAAGGCATGCCATGACTTGTCAGAAAGGAACCGTTTTGCACGTCGGTAGACACTAACCTGGTCCCAGATCTGTTTGTGTTGTATAGCCAACCCCTATGGTCATTGTCCAAGATCACACCAACAGATCTGGGACCAGGGCATCTACCACTTAAGGGTACAGGCTTACCAGAATCACAGCCCACTTCTTCTCCTTGCGAGCTCCATAGACCCCAAAGATTGAAAGGGCCAGGGTTGCTGCGTCTAGGACATACAGAACTGCTATCCCTGGCAGCATCTTGTCTATCTGTGAGTAGGAAGACAAGTCAAATTCATGAAATGGCAATTCTGGGTTTATAATCATAATATTACAATGATACTGCTGGATTCTAGCCTGGTCTCAGATCTGTTTATGCTCTATAACCAACTTCTATGGTTGTTGTCATGCTAAACACTGTAGGAGTTAGAAAGACAGCACAAACAGATCTGGGACCAGGCTAGATGGACACAGAATTATTATAACTAAAGGTGTATGACATAATAAGGAAATGTAATAGGAGCTATAAAAATAACAATTACTTCTTCTGATTGGTGGAAGTGCCCATGTCCAAATAATGTGATGGCCAGCAAGAGGGTGCTGATGATCTGAAGAGAATACAACACATGATACAATCATTACAATGTACAGGGTATTATACTGGGAATTCTACTGATAATGCACAGTAAAGGTTGATACAATCATTACAATGTACAGGGTATTATACTGGGAATTCTACTGATAATGCACAGTAAAGGTTGATACAATCATTACAATGTACAGGGTATTATACTGAGAATTCTACTGATAATGCACAGTAAAGGTTGATACAATCATTACAATGTACAAGGTATTATACTGGGAATTCTACTGATAATGCACAGTAAAGGTTGATACAATCATTACAATGTACAGGGTATTATACTGGGAATTCTACTGATAATGCACAGTAATGGTTGATACAATCATTACAATGTACAGGGTATTATACTGGGAATTCTACTGATAATGCACAGTAAAGGTTGATACAATCATTACAATGTACAGGGTATTATACTGGGAATTCTACTGATAATGCACAGTAAAGGTTGATACAATCATTACAATGTACAGGGTATTATACTGGGAATTCTACTGATAATGCACAGTAAAGGTTGATACAATCATTACAATGTACAGGGTATTATACTGGGAATTCTACTGGTAATGCACAGTAAAGGTTGATACAATCATTACAATGTACAGGGTATTATACTGAGAATTCTACTGATAATGCACAGTAAAGGTTGATACAGTCATTACAATGTACAGGGTATTATACTGGGAATTCTACTAATAATGCACAGTAAAGGTTGATACAATCATTACAATGTACAGGGTATTATACTGGGAATTCTACTGATAATGCACAGTAAAGGTTGATACAATCATTACAATGTACAGGTTTATTATACTGGGAATTCTACTGATAATGCACAGTAAAGGTTGATACAGTCATTACAATGTACAGGGTATTATTCTGAGAATTCTACTGATAATGCACAGTAAAGGTTGATACAATCATTACAATGTACAGGGTATTATACTGGGAATTCTACTGATAATGCACAGTAAAGGTTGATACAGTCATTACAATGTACAGGGTATTATACTGGGAATTCTACTGATAATACACAGTAAAGGTTGATACAATCATTACAATGTACAGGGTATTATACTGGGAATTCTACTGATAATACACAGTAAATGTAGATACAATCATTACAATGTACAGGGTATTATTCTGAGAATTCTACTCATGCTTCATCATGAGTCATGAGGGATGGAATTATTTACAGGGTTTGTGAGCAGAGGGTTAATGAGTTTACAATATATTTCATATGTATCATTTATAAATAGCCTATAAATGATGACATGAATAGCTGAAATGTTACTTTAGTTGGCTGTTTACTAATCAAATATACTTACAAACCCTTTGTGGTATGCCGTGTGTCTGAGTTAATAAACATGACATAACTTTATAACATACTGCAGCTTAAGTAGAATATGCTGAGACAATAAATACATATGTTGAACACATCCCCCACAAGCCACACCTAAAAAACGGATTCCAGTGAAAGTTTAAACATGACAGCTGATATCAAAGGGTAACTACGTAGGCTACAACATCTATTTTGTTTTACTTCTTTGTTCAGTACTACACTAGAGGAGAACAATCGGCCAATGTATTTTAATGTAAGCAGCACCGCTCATTGCTTGGGCACCCCACCGCGCGCATAACAACAACAAGCGCTGCAATAGGGATGGAAGTAATATAACTAAACTTGTCTACACGGTCATAAAGTGGCCGATAAAAAAAAAACGAATTCATCAACTCGAATGAAATAAGGCCAATAGACTGGAAGATTACTTACCCCTATCAAGACACACACACAAATGAACGCCCGTTTTACCCAGATATTAATTCTTCCCATTTTAATATTTGGTTATGATACAAACAACAGCTTAGATAAATTGTTCACTTCAGAGAGGGGCTAAATTAAATCCAGAAAATGGATCGTCCGATTTCTTTAACCGGTTTTTCTTCTCAGCGTGAGTTTGTTGACATTGCCTAACGACTCAAACTAAATTATTCCGCTGCTCTATGTTCGCTACATACTTCGGAGAATAAACGAAGGTCCATGGGTGTGGCGTATCGTTTTGACGGAGCAAGGACTTTGATGTTGACATACTGCTGAATGGTGTTTGGTTACATGGGGTGGACTAGCCCACATGAACGCAACCTCCCATGTTATGTTGGCCAGTGCACGATGGCTAGAGATCAGGCAGGCTAAAAGGAACTATATGATCAATCTGCTGTCTGCGTTGGCCTTGCAGCATTTATGGTGATAGGGCCTCTACTTCTTACGCTTTGCGGAGCAGCGCAGAACTGTTAACGTTTTGATCCCTGCGCGACAGAAATGAAGCGCCCCGCACTCTTGGCCTCACACGCCAGCAGTGAACATTGCAGGAAAACATAACGCTGTGCTGCATTTTTCAACGCTTTCTTTCATGTGCTGTGCTCTCCTGACGTCAAATAATCAACACTTCTTCATATTGATTCAATGGATTGTGGTCAGTTAACCAATGGAATATGGTGTCAATATTATAAAAAATAAATATATATTAGCAAATACAAATTCCAAGTGCTATAAACTATATCGTGATTTTCCATGAAGAAACGTTGAGTTTCTGCAAAAGCGTTCGAGGCCAAGGCTTAATTTCGGTAGCGCAGGAATCAACCCTCCGAGACTTGTCAAGGATCAAATCAAATCAAAGTTTATTTGTCACGTGCGTCGAGTACAACAGGTGAAATGCCTTACAGTGAAATGCTTACTTACCGGCTCTAACCAATAGTGCAAAAAAAGGTACGTAATAGGTAAGTAAAGAAATAAAACAACAGTAAAAAAGACAAGCTATACACAATAGTCTGGGTAGCCATTTGATTACCTGTTCAGGAGTCTTATGGCTTGGGGGTAAAAACTGTTGAGAAGCCTTTTTGTCCTAGACTTGGCACTCCGGTACCGCTTGCCATGCGGTAGTAGAGAGAACAGTATATGACTGGGGATGCACTACCCTCTGTAGTGCCTTGCGGTCAGAGGCCGAGCAATTGCCGTACCAGGCAGTGATGCTCTCGATGTTGCAGCTGTAGAACCTTTTGGGGATCTCAGGACCCCTGCCAAATCTTTTTAGTTTCCTGAGGGGGAAGAGGCTTTGTCGTGTCCTCTTCACGACTGTCTTGGTGTGTTTGGACCATTCTAGTTTGTTGTTGATGTGGAACATTATCTTCACACAAGATCAAGAAGACTGATTTGACGTGTATCAGATTGCATAGTAAATCTCAAATGATCAGAACAGGAGTTAAGAAGAGCATGGAACGCCTGGAGCTGTTTTGCATCACCCCTCCATAGAACAAAAATATCATCAATATACCGTTTCCAAATAATGATTTTAGGCAAGAAAACATTTTTGAGAGGATTGAAAATAGACTGTTTCTCCATGTAACCCACATACAAATTAGCATAGTTAGGAGCCATGGGGGATCACATAGCAGTACCCTTCGTCTGAATAAAGAAATCATTTAGAAACATGAAATAGTTATGTGTGAGTACTATTTCAGACAATGTTATAATGCATGCACTGGAAGGTAGTTCATAAAGGTCACGTTGCAGAAGAAAATGTTCCATAGCTTCAATACCGCCCTCGTGTGGAAGATTTGTGTATAACGACTCAACATCAAAAGTAACACAAGGTATTTCTGAGTTTCTTGCACGCCCAATTTTTCAGTTTTTGATTTGTTAAAAAAGTTTGAAATATCCAATAAATGTCGTTCCACTTCATGATTGTGTCCCACTTGTTGTTGATTCTTCACAAAAAAATACAGTTTTATATCTTTATGTTTGAAGCCTGAAATGTGGCAAAAGGTCGCAAAGTTCAAGGGGGCCGAATACTTTCGCAAGGCACTGTATATCTAACTATCTCCCACATTTCAGGTTGGCAACACAAGGAACCCAAACATGAGCAAAAAACGGTACTATTAAAACAGAAAGTATTACCCCTTTTTCACAGCAACTCTTTCCCTATTTCTTGACAGAAAACTAAGACCAACAAGTAGCCTGCCTCTGACTTTATCAGAACGTTTCCATACTGGTATATAACTTCATTAATATAACACCAACCAACCTCTTTTGACCTTGGGGGGTTTATTTATTGAATGCATTATACTGCCATTTTACTATGATAACGCATCATAAAGAAATATGGTACCATATGGTATTTCCAAATATTACACAATCCATGCTTCCTTCCCTCCTCCGTAACTTGGCTTGGAGTAACCACTGATTTCATAAGATTTACAGCAGATGTGTTATTTCAGTGATTAATAAAATGGAATGAGCAAGCAACCCTGAACCATAAGTGAGAGCACCAGCTGTTCAGGACGACTGCGTGATCACGCTCTCCGTAGCCAATGTGAGTAAGACCTTTAAACAGGTTAACATCAACAAGGCCCCAGGACCAGGATGCGTACTCGGAGCATGCACTGACCAGCTGGCAAGTGTCTTCATTTACATTTTTAATCTCTTACCAAGTCTGTAATACCTACATGTTACAAGCAGACCACCGTAGTCCCTGTGCCCAAGGACGCCAAGGTAACCTGCCTAAATGACGATCGCCCCATAACAGTCACATCTGTAGCCATGAAAAGCTTTGAAAGGCTTATCATGAATCACATCGACACCATCATCCCAGACACCCTGGACCCACTCCAATTTGCATACCGCCCCAATAGATCCACAGATGACGTAATCTCTATTGCACTCCATACTGCCCTTTCCCACTTGGACAAAAGGAACACCTACGTGAGAATGCTGTTCATTGACTACAGTTCAGCATTCAACACCATAGTGCCCTCCAAGCTCATCACTAAGCTAAGGATCCAGGGACTGAAAACACTCCCTCTGCAACTGGATCCTGGTGAACACCTCTCTCTGCAACTGGATCTTGGTGAACACCTCTCTCTGCAACTGGATCTTGGTGAACACCTCTCTCTGCAACTGGATCTTGGTGAACACCTCTCTCTGCAACTGGATCCTGGTGAACACCTCTCTCTGCAACTGGATCCTGGTGAACACCTCTCTCTGCAACTGGATCTTGGTGAACACCTCTCTCTGCAACTGGATCCTGGTGAACACCTCTCTCTGCAACTGGATCTTGGTGAACACCTCTCTCTGCAACTGGATCCTGGTGAACACCTCTCTCTGCAACTGGATCCTGGTGAACACCTCTCTCTGCAACTGGATCCTGGTGAACACCTCTCTCTGCAACTGGATCTTGGTCTTCCCAACGGGACGTCCCCAGGTGGTGAGGGTAGGCAACAACACATCCACCACGTTGACCGTAGGGCATACGGCCCAGTACATCACTGGGGCAGAGCTCCCTGCCATCCAGGACCTCTATACCTCATTGTGTATCCATTACTACGTGTTTGACATCTCTATTATTTCTCTATTTTTCTTTCTCTCTGCATTGTGGGAAGGGCTCGTAAGTAAGCATTTCACTAATAGTCCATACCTGTTGTTGATGAAGCATGTGACAAATACAATTTGATTTGAAGGATGTTTTCATGTTGACAGTCATTATTAAAGACCACTAATATCACACACTGTTAAAAATCCTTTCTTAAACCCTCAAGTTCAACTTATCTGTATTGTCCCCATTGGGAGATATGTTGTGCAGTCAGGGTTCAACAATACAAAATGACAACATTAAAAACAGTGACAACCATACAACCAATGCACACAACATGAAACAATGACATTGATTAAAAGGAGCAATCATTGAGCAGAAGTGCAGCAATAAATCAACATTTAATTTAATGTGCAGATTCAGAAAGTTTATGGGCTGTGGGATACAATAGTTCTTGTATCTGCTGCTATTGAGTTTGGGAATTTCTAAAACGACGACCTAAGGGAAGAAGTGCAACATGGTCAAGGAGGGGGTAATCAGGACAGTCTAGGATACTGTTAGCTCTCCTCACCACATGCTTTCTGAATGTCACCGAGAGCTGTGCCTGTTGCACCCTGATGACCTGGCTGGCCACCTTAACCACACTGTCCAACCTAAACAGTGTCATCACGGTCTTGCTGACATTAAAAAGAGTTCATCGTTCTCAACAACATAAAAGCCGCTGCTGTCCCTTTATACAGATGGCATCTGTGTCCTCCTTAAACGTCAACTTGTTGTTCAGCACTGTTCCCAGGTACTTGTAGGTACTGACCAGCTCAATGTACTTTCCCATGACAACAGTGGGTGTTGGGTTCTGTGGCTGCCTTCTAAAGTCAATGTCTTTAGTTTGGGAGACATTCTGTTGGAGGAAGCAGTTTTCAAACCATGACAGGAAGTCATCTACCAGAGGCCCTTTCTCAGACTCTCCATCCTGTAGGAGACTGACGATGACAGAGTCATCTACCAGAGGCCCTTTCTCAGACTCTCCATCCTGTAGGAGACTGACGATGACAGAGTCATCTACCAGAGGCCCTTTCTCAGACTCTCCATCCTGTAGGAGACTGACGATGACAGTCATCTAACAGAGGCCCTTTCTCACACTCTCCATCCTGTAGGAGACTGACGACGACAGAGTCATCTACCAGAGGCCCTTTCGCAGACTCTCCATCCTGTAGGAGACTGACGACGACAGAGTCATCTACCAGAGGCCCTTTCTCAGACTCTCCATCTTGTAGGAGACTGACGACGACAGAGTCATCTACCAGAGGTCCTTTCTCAGACTCTCCATCCTGTTGGAGACTGACGACGACAGAGTCATCTACCAGAGGCCCTTTCTCAGACTCTCCATCCTGTAGGAGACTGACGACGACAGAGTCATCTACCAGAGGCCCTTTCTCAGACTCTCCATCCTGTAGGAGACTGACGACGACAGAGTCATCTACCAGAGGCCCTTTCTCAGACTCTCCATCCTGTAGGAGACTGACGACGACAGAGTCATCTACCAGAGGCCCTTTCTCAGACTCTCCATCCTGTAGGAGACTGACGACGACAGAGTCATCTACCAGAGGCCCTTTCTCAGACTCTCCATCCTGTAGGAGACTGACGACTAGCAAAGGTTAGCTAGCTGGATAGATCATTTTTTATTACTTACATTAAATTATCTGCTGTCAAGGGCAGAATAATATTATCATAATTAGCTATTCTATTATTTTAATTCAATAACTGATACAGCACTTAAAGCTTATTTGAGTGTGCAAAGTTAACTAGCTAGCTTGGTACTTAACTACCTGCTCTTCCAGCAACTATTTTTTCCCACGGTCAGTTTATGCAGGAGCGCTTTCTTCAACGACTTCAGATCCACTCCGATTTCTTTCTCTATCAAGTCGACAACGTAGTCGGGGAGTGCTCCATCACCCAATCCTGTTTCGGAGTCTTCATCATTTGTCGATATAGGGCTTTGTAGATCAGATTCATCACTTTGGCCGTTTTGCTGCTCTGCAGAGGGCGCCGCCATCTTTCTTCTGTGTCTCTTCCACGTCAACAGCACGCAGATGTAAACACACCACCGAACACAGCCGTCACCGTCTAAACACCCCCTCTAGTGGTGACAGTTAGTATTACGGGGCCTGTCACGGGTAAACGCTTGGGACATTTCCAACTATAACACAATCCACGCTTCCTTCCCTCCTCCATTCATTGGTTCATGTAACCAGTGATATCATAAGTGGAGTGGTGATAGCTTTAGACAATTTACCGTTGATGTGTTATTTCAGTGATTACTAAAGGGAATTAGGAAGGATGTTTTCAAAACAAGACCCTCTTCAGTGTTGAGTGTCATGTTGACAATCAAGACCTTACAGGAAACAACTGGACATACTGTATGTGCTCAGTTACCTAATCTGTTACCCAGAAAGGAACAGTTACTCTCCAGCATTTCAAACCTACTGTAAAATAAGTATGCCCACCTATCCTCGTTGGTTGGCCCTCGCTTCATACTCGTCGCCAAACCCACTGGCTACAGGTTATCTACTTGTCTCTGCTAGGTAAAGCCACGCCTTATCTCAGCTCACAGGTCACCATAGCAGCACCCACTCGTAGCACTCGCTCCAGCAAGTATGTCTCACTGGTCACCCCAAAAGCCAATTCTTCCTTTGGTCGTCTTTCCTTCCAGTTCTCTGCTGCCAATGACTGGAACGAACTGAAGCTGGAGACTCATATCTCCATCACCTGCTTTAAGCACCAGCTGACAGAGCAGCTTACAGATCACTGCACCTGTACATCGGTAAACAGCCCATCTATCTACCTACCTCATCCCCATACTGTATTTATTTATTTATCTTGCTCCTTTGCATCCCAGTATCTCTACTTGCACATTCATCTTCTGCACATCTACCATTCCAGTGTTTAATTGCTATAGTGTAATTACTTCACCACCATGGCCTATTTATTGCCTTAACTCCCTTATCTTACCTCACCTCATTTGCACTCACTGTATATATACTTTTTGTTTTCTTTTGTTCTACTGTATTATTGATTATGTTTTGTTTATTCCATGTGTAACTCTGTGTTGCTGTATGTGTCGAATTTCTATGCTTTATCTTGGCCAGGTCGCAGTTGCAAATGAGAACTTGTTCTCAACTAGCCTACCTGGTTAAATGAAGGTGAAATGAAATAAATAAAAAATCAAATCCTTAATTTGTACATCCTTTTCCGGTGAATGGGGAATATTCTTGAGTCTGTTCCATTACTATCATATGCTTGAGTCTGTTCCATTGCTATCATATGCTTGAGTCTGTTCCATTGCTATCATATGTTTGAGTCTGTTTCATTGCTATCATATGTTTGAGTCTATTCCATTGCTATCATATGCTTGAGTCTGTTCCATTGCTATCATATGCTTGAGTCTGTTCCATTGCTATCATATGCTTGAATCTGTTTCATTGCTATCATATGTTTGAGTCTGTTTCATTGCTATCATATGCTTGAATCTGTTTCATTGCTATCATATGCTTGAGTCTATTCCATTGCTATCATATGCTTGAGTCTGTTCCATTGCTATCATATGCTTGAGTCTGTTCCATTGCTATCATATGCTTGAATCTGTTTCATTGCTATCATATGTTTGAGTCTGTTTCATTGCTATCATATGCTTGAATCTGTTTCATTGCTATCATATGCTTGGGTCTGTTCCGTTACTATCATATGCTTGAGTCTGTTCCGTTACTGTCATATGCTTGAGTCTGTTCCGTTACTATCATATGCTTGAGTCTGTTCCATTACTATCTTCCTCTGTACAAAATGTGCTCCAGATGTTTTGCGGGGTTGCATTGACATTGACATTGCTTAACACTTGGCCCTTCTCTGGATTCCTAGAGACCCAATGGGGCTGCTTCTCAAAAAGCACTCTATTCCCTATATAGTGCACTACTTTTTGACCAGGGCCTATAGAGCACTAGGGAATAGGGTGCCATTTTGGTCGCAAGTGGTGAGGTCATAGTTGTCCAGAAATGGCTGATTATGTGATTTCATGTTCACTCAGGCCTCCTTGCTCTGGACTGGACCTCTGGATTCACACAGTAGATGCTTTGTTCTGCCAAGACAACCGATAGGAGGGCAGACAATAAACAGATCAATATTTACAATGTTGTTTGTGCTCCACTGGTTGCCGTTTACTCAGGGAAACTGGCCACAAATCTTACTGCCTGGTTCCACATCTCTCTCTAACTTCCGGGAGAGCCCATTTAAAGAAAATACAAGTCAAGTTCATGGGGCGTTACCGTTCATGCGGGCTAGTCCCTCCCATAACACAAAACACCATTCAGCAGCATGTCAACACACTCTCATGTTGAGAAGAAGAAGAAACAGTTAAAGGAATCGGACAATCTATTTTCTGGACATAAAGATCTTGGGCTTCAGCAAGACCAACTCTGAAGTGAACTGCTTATCCAAACTGTTGTTTTTATTATAACCAAACATAGAAATGGGAACAATACATATCTGCGTAAAACGGACGTTCATTTTCGTCTGTGTCTTGATCGGGGTAAGTTATCGTATTCGAGTAGATAAACCCGTTTTTTTTATAGGAGCATGTCGCCAATTATGACTGTCTTTAATAATATGTTTTTTAATACGACATTATTTGTTTACATTATTGCTGGTTATTTTTTTAACTTCAACGCAAGCAGTGAGAGTTGCAGTTTACACGGGACGGAATAAAGAGTGGTGCCGCTTTCATCAACAATAATGAGCCGATTGTTTTATAGTGCAGTATCAAGACAAGCACTAAAATTAAACTGAAATGTTGTATTTAATGTTGCAATTGGGCTGCTGGGCTTTAATCTTTCACTGGAACACGTTTTTTAGCTTTGGTTTGTGAGTGTGTTCAGCTTACTTATTTATTTTTCAGCCTTTTAATTTGGCCCCTATTTGTTTACTAACTGCTAAATATCTTACATTTTTTTGTTATGTTTATTCTCATCTTCAAATAAACCTACTGACCTTAGTTATCACGTTTTTGTCAGAATATTAGGATAGTCAATAACTGATATTCGATTTTTATAACCAGCCGACTAAGTAAATATTTCAGCTATTCATTTCTTAATAATGTATAATTTCTTAGTCTATTTCTTAGTCTAGATATAATATATGTAAATACAATTTACTGTCTGCTTACAAACCATTTGTAGATGGCGTTGGTCAAATGCATTATTGAAGTTATGAAGAAATGGATCCCTCAACTCCTCTGAAACAAATGACTGTATCAACCTTTACTGTGCATTATCAGTAGAATTCTCAGAATAATACCCTGTACATTGTAATGATTGTATCAACCTTTACTGTGCATTATCAGTAGAATTCTCAGTATAATACCCTGTACATTGTAATGATTGTATCAACCTTTACTGTGCATTATCAGTAGAATTCTCAGTATAATACCCTGTACATTGTAATGACTGTATCAACCTTTACTGTGCATTATCAGTAGAATTCCCAGTATAATACCCTGTACATTGTAATGATTGTATCAACCTTTACTGTGCATTATCAGTAGAATTCCCAGTATAATACCCTGTACATTGTAATGATTGTATCAACCTTTACTGTGCATTATCAGTAGAATTCCCAGTATAATACCCTGTACATTGTAATGATTGTATCAACCTTTACTGTGCATTATCAGTAGAATTCTCAGTATAATACCCTGTACATTGTAATGATTGTATCAACCTTTACTGTGCATTATCAGTAGAATTCTCAGTATAATACCCTGTACATTGTAATGACTGTATCAACCTTTACTGTGCATTATCAGTAGAATTCTCAGAATAATACCCTGTACATTGTAATGATTGTATCAACCTTTACTGTGCATTATCAGTAGAATTCCCAGTATAATACCCTGTACATTGTAATGATTGTATCAACCTTTACTGTGCATTATCAGTAGAATTCTCAGAATAATACCCTGTACATTGTAATGACTGTATCAACCTTTACTGTGCATTATCAGTAGAATTCTCAGAATAATATCCTGTACATTGTAATGATTGTATCAACCTTTACTGTGCATTATCAGTAGAATTCTCAGTATAATACCCTGTACATTGTAATGATTGTATCAACCTTTACTGTGCATTATCAGTAGAATTCTCAGAATAATACCCTGTACATTGTAATGATTGTATCAACCTTTACTGTGCATTATCAGTAGAATTCTCAGTATAATACCCTGTACATTGTAATGACTGTATCAACCTTTACTGTGCATTATCAGTAGAATTCTCAGAATAATATCCTGTACATTGTAATGATTGTATCAACCTTTACTGTGCATTATCAGTAGAATTCTCAGTATAATACCCTGTACATTGTAATGACTGTATCAACCTTTACTGTGCATTATCAGTAGAATTCCCAGTATAATACCCTGTACATTGTAATGACTGTATCAACCTTTACTGTGCATTATCAGTAGAATTCCCAGTATAATACCCTGTACATTGTAATGACTGTATCAACCTTTACTGTGCATTATCAGTAGAATTCCCAGTATAATACCCTGTACATTGTAATGACTGTATCAACCTTTACTGTGCATTATCAGTAGAATTCCCAGTATAATACCCTGTACATTGTAATGACTGTATCAACCTTTACTGTGCATTATCAGTAGAATTCTCAGTATAATACCCTGTACATTGTAATGACTGTATCAACCTTTACTGTGTATTATCAGTAGAATTCCCAGTATAATACCCTGTACATTGTAATGACTGTATCAACCTTTACTGTGCATTATCAGTAGAATTCCCAGTATAATACCCTGTACATTGTAATGATTGTATCAACCTTTACTGTGCATTATCAGTAGAATTCTCAGAATAATACCCTGTACATTGTAATGATTGTATCAACCTTTACTGTGCATTATCAGTAGAATTCCCAGTATAATACCCTGTACATTGTAATGATTGTATCAACCTTTACTGTGCATTATCAGTAGAATTCCCAGTATAATACCCTGTACATTGTAATGATTGTATCAACCTTTACTGTGCATTATCAGTAGAATTCTCAGAATAATACCCTGTACATTGTAATGATTGTATCAACCTTTACTGTGCATTATCAGTAGAATTCCCAGTATAATACCCTGTACATTGTAATGATTGTATCAACCTTTACTGTGCATTATCAGTAGAATTCCCAGTATAATACCCTGTACATTGTAATGATTGTATCAACCTTTACTGTGCATTATCAGTAGAATTCTCAGAATAATATCCTGTACATTGTAATGATTGTATCAACCTTTACTGTGCATTATCAGTAGAATTCTCAGAATAATACCCTGTACATTGTAATGACTGTATCAACCTTTACTGTGCATTATCAGTAGAATTCTCAGAATAATACCCTGTACATTGTAATGATTGTATCAACCTTTACTGTGCATTATCAGTAGAATTCTCAGAATAATACCCTGTACATTGTAATGATTGTATCAACCTTTACTGTGCATTATCAGTAGAATTCTCAGAATAATACCCTGTACATTGTAATGATTGTATCAACCTTTACTGTGCATTATCAGTATAATTCCCAGTATAATACCCTGTACATTGTAATGATTGTATCAACCTTTACTGTGCATTATCAGTAGAATTCTCAGTATAATACCCTGTACATTGTAATGATTGTATCAACATTTACTGTGCATTATCAGTAGAATTCCCAGTATAATACGCTGTACATTGTAATGATTGTATCAACCTTTACTGTACATTATCAGTATAATTCCAGTATAATACCCTGTACATTGTAATGACGGTATCAACCTTTACTGTGCATTATCAGTATAATTCCCAGTATAATACCCTGTACATTGTAATGATTGTATCAACCTTTACTGTGCATTATCAGTAGAATTCCCAGTATAATACCCTGTACATTGTAATGACTGTATCAACCTTTACAGTGCATTATCAGTAGAATTCCCAGTATAATACCCTGTACATTGTAATGATTGTATCAACCTTTACTGTGCATTATCAGTAGAATTCCCAGTATAATACCCTGTACATTGTAATGATTGTATCAACCTTTACTGTGCATTATCAGTAGAATTCTCAGAATAATACCCTGTACATTGTAATGATTGTATCAACCTTTACTGTGCATTATCAGTAGAATTCTCAGAATAATACCCTGTACATTGTAATGATTGTATCATGTGTTGTATTCTCTTCAGATCATCAGCACCCTCTTGCTGGCCATCACATTATTTGGACATGGGTACTTCCACCAATCAGAAGAAGTAATTCTGTTTTTTTTATTAGTTCTTTTCTTTAGTTCTTATTACATTTACTAATTATATCATATTGATTTCATTATAATAATGCTGTGTCCATCTAGCTTGGTCCCAGATCTGTTTGTGCTGTCTTTCCAACTGTTTAGCATGACAACAACCATAGGAGTTGGCTATAGAGCATAAACAGATCTGAGACCAGGCTAGAATCCAGCAGTATCATTGTAATATTATGATTATAAACCCACAGTTGCCATTTCATTAATTTGGCTTGTCTTCCTATGCACAGATAGAGGATATTCTGCCTGGGATAGTAGTTCTGTATGTCCTAGAAGCAGCAACCCTGGTCCTGTCAATCTTTGGTGTCTATGGCGCTCGGAAGGAGAAGAAATGGGCTGTGGTTCTGGTAAGCCTGCCGAGACCTGTCTCAAAGTGTTAGCCTGATCTCAGATCTGTTGGTTTGTCTTGGATAATTATCATAAGTGTTCGTTAGACAGCACAAACAGATCTGGGATCTGGCTACCGACTTGACTTCTCTGCTGCAAACTGTTCCTTTCTGATAGGTAATGGCATGCCATACAACTCAACTGAAACCAGTCAACACTTTCCCCATGACATGTTTCCCAAAAAGCGTGATAAGTTTGAATGAACCTTTAGTATTGATTTTGCTTGACAACTCCAATATGTGTGTGTAGTTTTCTGTAGGTATGTCACTGGCCAGCCTATACCTGTTTGTGGAGTGTGTGAACGCATATCATTCCAAACACGAGGTACAGTAGTCTATATATATATATATACACACACAGGTAACTGTCAAAATAATGGAAAACACCAACATAAAGTGGTTTAATAGGGTGTTGGGGCACCACGAGCCAGAACAGCTTTACTGCACCTTGTCATAGATTCTACAAGTGTCTAGAAGTCTATTGGAGTGATGCGAGACCATTCTTTCACAAGAAATTCCATAATTTGGTGTTTTGTTGATGGAAAACGCTGTCTCAGGAGCTGCTTCAGAATATCACATAAGTGTTCAATTGGGATTGAGATCTGGTGACTGAGACAGCAATGGCCTATTTATTTATTTATTTATTTTATTTTACCTTTATTCAACCAGGTAGGCTAGTTGAGAACACCTTTATTTAACCAGGTCGGCCAGTTGAGAACACCTTTATTTAACCAGGTAGGCTAGTTGAGAACAAGTTCTCATTTGCAACTGCGACCTGACCAAGATAAAGCATAGCAGTGTGAACAGACAACACAGAGTTACACATGGAGTAAACAATTAACAAGTCAATAACACAGTAGAAAAAAAAGAGAGTCTATATACATTGTGTGCAAAAGGCATGAGGAGGTAGGCGAATAATTGCAATTTTGCAGATTAACACTGGAGTGATAAATGATCAGATGGTCATGTACAGGTAGAGATATTGGTGTGCAAAAGAGCAGAAAAGTAAATAAATAAAAACAGTATGGGGATGAGGTAGGTAAAATTGGGTGGGCTATTTACCGATAGACTATGTACAGCTGCAGTGATCGGTTAGCTGCTCAGATAGCAGATGTTTGAAGTTGGTGAGGGAGATAAAAGTCTCCAACTTCAGCGATTTTTGCAATTCGTTCCAGTCACAGGCAGCAGAGAATTGGAACGAAAGGCAGCCAAATGAGGTGTTGGCTTTAGGGATGATCAGTGAGATACACTTGCTGGAGCCCGTGCTACGGGTGGGTGTTGCCATCGTGACCAGTGAGCTGAGATAAGGCGGAGCTTTACCTAGCATGGACTTGTAGATGACCTGGGGCCAGTGGGTCTGGCGACAAATATGTAGCGAGGGCCAGCCGACTAGAGCATACAGGTCGCAGTGGTGGGTGGTATAAGGTGCTTTAGTAACAAAACGGATGGCATTGTGATAAACTGCATCCAGTTTGCTGAGAAGAGTGTTGGAAGCTATTTTGTAGATGACATCGCCGAAGTCGAGGATCGGTAGGATAGTCCGTTTTACTAGGGTAAGTTTGGCGGCGTGAGTGAAGGAGGCTTTCTTGCAGAATAGAAAGCCGACTCTAGATTTGATTTTAGATTGGAGATGTTTGATATGAGTCTGGAAGGAGAGTTTACAGTCTAGCCAGACACCTAGGTACTTATAGATGTCCACATATTCAAGGTCGGAACCATCCAGGGTGGTGATGCTAGTCGGGCGTGCGGGTGCAGGCAGCGAACGGTTGAAAAGCATGCATTTGGTTTTACTAGCGTTTAAGAGCAGTTGGAGGCCACGGAAGGAGTGTTGTATGGCATTGAAGCTCGTTTGGAGGTTAGATAGCACAGTGTCCAAGGACTGGCCGGAAGTATACAGAATGGTGTCGTCTGCGTAGAGTTGGATCAGGGAATCTCCCGCAGCAAGAGCAACATCATTAATATATACAGAGAAAAGAGTTGGCCCGAGAATTGAACCCTGTGGCACCCCCATAGAGAATGCCAGAGGACCGGACAGCATGCCCTCCGATTTGACACACTGAACTCTGTCTGCAAAGTAGTTGGTGAACCAGGCAAGGCAGTCATCAGAAAAACCGAGGCTACTGAGTCTGCCGATAAGAAGATGGTGATTGACAGAGTCGAAAGCCTTGGCAAGGTCGATGAAGACGGCTGCACAGTACTGTCTTTTATCGATGGCGGTTATGATATTGTTTAGTACCTTGAGCGTGGCTGAGGTGCACCCGTGACCGGCTCGGAAACCAGATTGCACAGCGGAGAAGGTACGGTGGGATTCGAGATGGTCAGTGACCTGTTTGTTGACTTGGCTTTCGAATACCTTAGATAGGCAGGGCAGGATGGATATAGGTCTGTAACAGTTTGGGTCCAGGGTGTCTCCCCCTTTGAAGAGGGGGATGACTGCGGCAGCTTTCCAATCCTTGGGGATCTCAGACGATATGAAAGAGAGGTTGAACAGGCTGGTAATAGGGGTTGCGACAATGGCGGCGGATAGTTTCAGAAATAGAGGGTCCAGATTGTCAAGCCCAGCTGATTTTTACGGGTCCAGGTTTTGCAGCTCTTTCAGAACATCTGCTATCTGGATTTGGGTAAAGGAGAACCTGGAGAGGCTTGGGCGAGTAGCTGCGGGGGGGGCGGAGCTGTTGGCCAAGGTTTTAGTAGCCAGGAGGAAGGCATGGCCAGCCGTTGAGAAATGCTTGTTGAAGTTTTCGATAATCATGGATTTATCGGTGGTGACCGTGTTACCTAGCCTCAGTGCAGTGGGCAGCTGGGAGGAGGTGCTCTTGTTCTCCATGGACTTCACAGTGTCCCAGAACTTTTTGGAGTTGGAGCTACAGGATGCAAATTTCTGCCTGAAGAAGCTGGCCTTAGCTTTCCTGACTGACTGCGTGTATTGGTTCCTGACTTCCCTGAACAGTTGCATATCGCGGGGACTATTCGATGCTATTGCAGTCCGCCAGAGGATGTTTTTGTGCTGGTCGAGGGCAGTCAGGTCTGGAGTGAACCAAGGGCTATATCTGTTCTTAGTTCTGCATTTTTTGAACGGAGCATGCTTATCTAAAATGGTGAGGAAGTTACTTTTAAATAATGACCAGGCATCCTCAACTGACAGGATGAGGTCAATGTCCTTCCAGGATACCCGGGCCAGGTCGATTAGAAAGGCCTGCTCACAGAAGTGTTTTAGGGAGCGTTTGACAGTGATGAGGGGTGGTCGTTTGACTGTGGCTCCGTAGCGGTTACAGGCAATGAGGCAGTGATCGCTGAGATCCTGGTTGAAGACAGCGGAGGTGTATTTGGAGGGCCAGTTGGTCAGGATGACGTCTATGAGGGTGCCCTTGTTTACAGATTTAGGGTTGTACCTGGTGGGTTCCTTGATGATTTGTGTGAGATTGAGGGCATCTAGCTTAGATTGTAGGACTGCCGGGGTGTTAAGCATATCCCAGTTTAGGTCACCTAACAGAACAAACTCTGAAGCTAGATGGGGGGCGATCAATTCACAAATGGTGTCCAGGGCACAGCTGGGAGCTGAGGGGGGTCGGTAGCAGGCGGCAACAGTGAGAGACTTATTTCTGGAGAGAGTATTTTTTTAAATTAGTAGTTCGAACTGTTTGGGTATGGACCTGGAAAGTATGACATTACTTTGCAGGCTATCTCTGCAGTAGACTGCAACTCCTCCCCCTTTGGCAGTTCTATCTTGACAGAACATTTTATCGTTGGGTATGGAAATCTCAGAATTTTTGGTGGCCTTCCTGAGCCAGGATTCAGACACGGCAAGGACATCAGGGTTAGCAGAGTGTGCTAAAGCAGTGAGTAAAACAAACTTAGGGAGGAGGCTTCTGATGTTGACATGCATGAAACCAAGGCTTTTTCGATCACAGAAGTCAACAAATGAGGGTGCCTAGGGACATGCAGGGCCTGGGTTTACCTCCACATCACCCGCGGAACAGAGGAGTAGTATGAGGGTGCGGCTAAAAGCTATCAAAACTAGTCGCCTAGAGCGTTGGGGACAAAGAATAAAAGGAGCAGACTTCTGGGCATGGTAGAATATATTCAGGGCATAATGCGCAGACAGGGGTATGGTGGGGTGCGGGGTACAGCGGAGGTAAGCCCAGACAGTAATGATGATAAGAGAGGTTGTATCTCTGGACATGCTGGTTGTAATGGGTGAGGTCACCGTATGTGTGGGAGGTGGGACAAAGGAGGTATCAGGGGTATGAAGAGTGGAACTAGGGGCTCCATTGTAAACTATGGTTTTACATCGATCGTTTTCATGCTCATCAAACCATTCAGTGAACACTCATACCCTTTGGATGGCAGCATATCGTCCTTTTTTATTTAACCTTTTTTAACCTTTATTTAACTAGGCAAGTCAGTTAAGAACACATTCTTATTTACAATGACGGCCTACTTGTAAAGCCCCCTTGGTCAAACCCTCCCCTAACCCAGACAACGCTGGGCCAATGGGACTCCCGATCACGGCCGGTTATGATACAGCCCGGGATCGAACCCGGGTCTGTGGTGATCCCGCTAGCACTGCGATGCAGTGCCTTAGACCGCTGCACCACTCGGGAGCCCTAGCCATGAGGAAGTAGCCATGGTAGCCAAAATCATTTTCATACTGTACATGACCCAAAGCATGATGGGATATTAATTGCTTAATTAACTCAGGAACCACACCTGTGTGGAAGCACCTGCTTTTAATATACTCCGTGTCCCTCATTTACTCAGGGGTTTCCATTAGTTTTGGCAGTTACCTGTTTATATCTTCATTTTCTAATTCAACCTTGAGACAATGTTTGTTTGCTGTTCTGGTGAAAAGATATTTGAGAAGTTATTGTATGATGGTGCAATGCATCTGATTCTTGATAATTCAATGTACTGTATCTGTCCATTTCAAATTCAGAGCTGATTATAGGTTTCAGCTGTGACTATAACACTCAATGTAAACTTGATTCATTTCAAGATGGAGGAGTTAACCAGAGAGGAACATCTAGCGATGATGCCTCTGAGTGGAGCGAAACAAACTGATATAGAAACGTTATACAACATACAGACTAACGTAAGTCACCTTCATTTAATGCTTCTTATTGTCTCTGCTTGTGCCAATTCAAAGTCCCAGAGTGCCAATTCAATGTATGTGTGTCTTTAGGGACAGTTTTCCATATTATGTAAACCAAGGCCTGGACTAAAAACACTTTCATTGGAGATTTCTCCATGGAGGTTTCTCCAGGCCTTAACTATATATGGTAATTGTTTGCCTAATTGTTTTTAAAATGCCTGTTGTGCTGTTTCCTTCACTTTCAGTTCAAATGCTGTGGGCTCGTACAAGGCTACCAAGACTGGGGCACAGACATCCCCCTCTCCTGTCTCTGTTCTGATGAGGACTCAACAGACTTTAAATGTGTGAGTCTGCTGTGTTAAACAAGTTAACTTGTTGTTGTTGTTGTTGGTGATGATGTTGTTGTTGTGTGTATGCTGAGGAGGATTTGATTCAGTGTGTCAGTCTGTGTTAAATAAATATGTATTTTGGTAAGAGCAATACATTTTTTTTATTCTATTATCTTTAAAATGTGTTTTTAAAACCAAAATAAAAAAAGAGACGATAAAGGACAGTGACAATACAACCATAAATAAACTGAGGAAGATGTACATGACAATACTCTAAAAGACCAACAAATACCATAGAACACATTTGAACCAGACACATAATGGCTGCCATGCTGTAGCCTAGTAAGAAATCATGCAGCTAAAGTAAAGCACTGTTTTAAACCATCTCACATTCTATTTCAGGTTGCTCGTGGTAACAATACAAGATTTGTTATTCACTATCCCAACAGTGATATGTCTGAGGATGATGACCACAAGGGATTAATGGATGAACACATGCTGGTATATGAAAAGGTAAAAGCATGCCATTCCACTACACCAGGGATGGGCAACTGGCGGCCATTTTGAAGGCCCTCAGATCAACTAGCCCTCAGATCAACTAGCCCATGTCAGATAATATCTTTTAGATGGCTAAATTAGGTTAGCAGACAGTTATCTAAACCTGTTATCGTGGTCAAATTACTACCCATGGGGCCCTCATTGATGTGGTTAGTCAGTCTCACTATGATGTCATATTAAAAACGGCATACATTTCTCACCACCCCATGGAAAACATTTGTAGAATTGCAGGAAATTATCTGTAAAAGAGCTCATTTTCCTCTGCCCCATGGCAAAATGTGTAGAATTGCAGGAAATTATCTGTAAAACAGCTCATTTTCCTCTGCCCCATGGCAAAATGTGTAGAATTGCAGCAAACTTGCTTTAAAACGGCAACATTTTCTCTACACCCCAAGTTAAAATGCGCAGAATTACACCATTTTTAAAATGCATCTGCTGTCAAGAGGGTGCAACTAAACTGTTTTGCTCGTAATTTTGCTCAAAGTGTTTTGCTGGCAGCTGTGTATCCACTAGAATATCATAATTCTAGTTGGCTCTATAGAGATGACTTGTACAGTACTCATTGATACAATAAACTGATGTTTGTTTAAGTTCTGATATAATACTGAGCTGTATACTCTTGTTTTTCACACAAAATGACAAACTCTTAATTGTTCATTTTCAGCCATGTCTTCCCATCCTGATCTCTGTCGAGAGCTATGCAATCAGCCTGGGAATAGGAACATTAGTAGCACTGACAGCATTATGGGTATGCATTTCTAATATATTTCTGTACTATTTAACTAGGGCCGAGCCTTGCCATTCTGCCTCCATAGGCAAGACCAAAAAATACCAACCCCGCAAAACTAGAATAGTCCCGTAAGCAAAATGCCGTCTAAAAGACAGATGAATGAAAGTTGAAGATTTTACACATGTTGAAGATGTGTATTTTACACATGTTGAAGATGTGTATTTTACACATGTTGAAGATGTGTATTTTACACATGTTGAAGATGTGTATTTTACACATGTTGAAGATGTGTATTTTACACATGTTGAAGATGTGTATTTTACACATGTTGAAGATGTGTATTTTACACATGTTGAAGATGTGTATTTTACACATGTTGAAGATGTGTATTTTACACATGTTGAAGATGTGTATTTTACACATGTTGAAGATGTGTATTTTACACATGTTGAAATCATGCACATTGTTGGTTCTGAATGAAAGTTGAGAATAAGTCATTTATAGAAATCTATGTTTGGGCCAAATCAAGGCTGGTCCACACCGGACAGAATCTGAACCAAACATGATTGGTTCAGATTTGGTCCGGACCAAAACAAGTGTCTGGATGTGGAAATCAAGGCCGGTCCTGAACTGCTGCAAATAAAGTTGTATAAAAGGTGTCACCTGAAGCCTACAGTTTGGCCTGAAATTGAATTTTATGAATGCCCATCTACAGTGCATTCGGAAAGTATTCAGACCCCTAATCTTTTTCCCCCAAAAATTACGTTACAGCATTATTCTAAAATGGATCTGGTCCATTCAAGGTCCCCAAGGACACAATGGCATGTGTGTGGAACCACCAAGACTCTTCCTAGAACCGCCCAGCCAAACTGAGTAATTGGGGGAGAAGGGCTTAGGTCAGGGAAGTGACCAAGAACACAATGGTCACTCTGACAGACCTCCAGAGTTCCTCTGTGGAAATGGGAAAACCTTCCAGAAGGATAACCATCTGCAGCACTTCACCAATCAGGCCTTTATGATAGAGTGGCCAGACTTCCGTTTGGAGTTTGCCAAAAGGTATCTACCATGAGAAACAAGATTATCTGGTCTGATGAAATCAAGATTGAACTCTATGGCCTGAATGCCAAGCATCACGTCTGGAGGAAACCTGGCATCATCCCTACGGTGAAGCATGGCAGTGGCAGCATCATGCTGTGGGGATGTTTTTCAGTCCAGGGACTGAGAGACTAGTCAGGATCGAGGGAAAGATGAACGGAGCAAAGTGCACAGGGATCCTTGATGAAAATCTGCTCCAGAGCCCTCAGGATCTCAGACTGGGGCGAAGGTTCAGCTTCCAACAGGACAACGAGCCTAAGCACATAGCCAAGACAACGTAGGAGTGACTTTGGGACAAGTCTCTGAATGTCCTCAAGGGGCCCAGTGAGAGCCCAGACTTGAACCCGATCTAACATCTCTGGAGAGACCTGAAAATATCTCTGCAGCGCTATCCAACCTGACAGAGCTTGAGAGGATCTGCAGAGAAGAATGGGAGAAACTCCCCAAATATTGTAGTGTTATATCCAAGAAGACTTGAGACTGTAATTACTGCCAAAGGTGCTTCAACAAAGTACTGAGTAAAGGGTCTGGATACCTATGGAAATGTGTTCATTCAGTTTTTATTTTTAATAAATTAGGAACATTTTCCCCCAAAAAATGTGCTTTGTCATTATGGGATATTGTGTGTAGATTGATGAGGGAAAAAACAATTTAATATTTTTTTTTGAAAAAGGCTGTAACATAACATTTTGAAAAAGTCCAAGGGTGTGAATACTCTCTGAATGCATCGTATGTGGTAAGCCTACCGTTTTGTAAAACACATAAAAACGACATCCGAACAGGACCAAAAAAAGACATCTAAAATATGTCGTCTCGGGCTTACTGGGGTGTGGGGTGTAGCTTACCATGTCGCCCGCAATGGAATTGTATGAATGCCCATCCATGTGGTAGGCCCACCTTTGGAAAACATTGGCTTTATTAGTCCTGATTCCTGTGACTAACCAATTTGGCAATTTAAGCCCTGAATATCAGCTACCCAACTTTATCAGGAGTTCTCAGGAGCCCATTGTCAATATTTTAGTTTTCACTGTGATCAGCTTGTCAAAACTGGACAGATACAAACCTGAAACCACTGATCTTGACAACAGGATGAAACTCCTGGACAACAGCTGTGATTATTCATTTCACTTTGACCTGTCCTGGTTTTAGGATATGTTGTTTGTTATAATGACAGCAAATGTTCTATTTGATTGACCTCCGTTTAGGTCAGGCTATTTGATTGACCTCCGTTTAGGTCAGGCTATTTGATTGACCTCCGTTTAGGTTAGGCTATTTGATTGATCTCCGTTTAGGTTAGGCTATTTGATTGACCTCCGTTTAGGTTAGGCTATTTGAAAATTGTCCATAGTTTTTTATGTGGATTTTTCAATTCGGGAAGTGAATTTCAATTGACTCTACCTGAATTTAAAACTTAATTGAACCAAACGCTGTTCCCTACTCTTTTTTTTACCATAGGTTTTGAGTGTAGGCCTATTAGATTGAACCATCATCTATCACACTCAGCATCTGGTCACCTGCTCCGTCAATCCTGACTGAACCGTTACTGTGTGTCTGGTCCTCAGGATGTTGGAGTTGTCCTGGCCATCACAATACTCTGCCAGATGAGAAGAAAGGTTGATGTGCCACCTGTGATCTTCACCTCTCAACCACCTCAATACAGAGAGCTGTGTGACACAGCAGAGTGTCTGACATGAAATGGTCCTCTTATGAAGGAGACTCAATGCACTAGTCTGAGTGCCAGTCTGTTTGTGCCATCATGACAACTCCGGTCACTCATTTGTGTCAAGCCAAACATGACAATGGGTGACAAAGAGTTGGCTTGGCAATGACAGCAATGGAGTTGTCATTGGCCAGACCACAAACATATCTGGGATCAGGCTAGCAATGCATCCATATTATGTACATACTCATAACACACATGAAAGGACAACTCAGGACATTATTAGACATTAGACATCTCTACTGTGTTGTCCAAAGTATTACTGTTCAACTGATTATCCATCTGACTGCCAGCAAGAGTCTTCTTATTGGCTGTCAAAGGTTCTGTAAAACCTGTGGTTTGTTTTTCTGTTGTAAATAATTGGTAACCATTTAACCATTGTAGTGCCTCAGTGTTGGTTACAGTGTCTTGAATAAAGGGACAAGCATCTTTTAACATTATGTTCCTTTTATTCGACAACCAACATCTCTTAAAAATATTCCTCTTTTCCTCCTGTTCTCTCCTCTCATCCTCCTCTATCTTCCTCTTTTCCTCCTGTTCTCTCCTCTCATCCTCCTCTCTTCCTCTTTTCATCCTGTTCTCTCCTCTCATCCTCCTCTCTTCCTCTTTTCCTCCTGTTCTCTCCTCTCATCCTCATCTCTCTTCCTCTTTTTCTCCTGTTCTCTCCTCTCATCCTCCTCTCTCTTCTTCTCCTCCTGTGCTCTCCTCATCCTCATCTCTCTTCTTCTTTTCCTCCTGTTCTCATCTCTCTTCCTCTTTTCCTCCTGTTCTCTCCTCTCATCCTCCTCTCTCATCCTCTTTTCCTCCTGTTCTCTCCTCTCATCCTCATCTCTCTTCCTCTTTTCCTCCTGTTCTCTCCTCTCATCCTCCTCTCTCTTCCTCTTTTCCTCCTGTTCTCTCCTCTCATCCTCCTCTCTCTTCCTCTTTTCCTCCTGTTCTCTCCTCATCCTCCTCTCTTCCTCTCTTCTTTCCCTGTTTCACCCTCTTCTCCTCCTGTTTTCTCCTCTCATCCTCCTGTCTTTCACACTCCCTCAGCTCTTTCTCTCTCCTCTTCTGGTTCTGCCTTCTCTGTCTTTGTCTCTGCTTCCTTTCTCTTCCTCTCCCCCTTCTCTTGTTTCTTCAACTTGTCTTTCTCTTTCTTCCCACTGAATACAGTCTGACACAGGGGGAAAAGTTGATTAAAACAATGAAGACGTAATGAAGGACTCTAAACTGTATGAGATTAGACCAGTGGTTGTACCACTTTAGCTATCATTCCACTCCTTGCCACTCCTTGTCATGCTAAACATTTGGCATGTGACACGGAGTACAAGGGGTGGAATGTTCACTCAACAGACTGGCACCCAGGCTACTGTAGTACATACTCATATCATTTTATGTTCATTCAATAAACTACTTTGTTCTATTTGCCTGTGTGGCAGAAGTTTCCTTGGCAACGTTCTGCGATGCTGTGGTTCCATTGTCATGGCTCCCCAAATGTCCTGCATTTTACTGTAAAATCACAGGAGGGCTGTAGATATTAACTCATCAAGTTAGTTAGATGCACACATCCTAGAGAGAGGGGCCTAGCCTCTTCCCAGATCTGTTTGTGTTATCATGTGTTTGGCATGACAAGCAGAGGCATGATGGCACAAACAGACTGGTTCCCAGGCTAAGAAGGGCCCCTGATACTTCTACAGATACTTCTATCAGTAGCATTTCATCTGTCTACAAACCCTAACTCTAACCCTAATCCTTATTTTAAACCTTTCCCTAACCGTAACTTTAGCAAGCAGTTGCTATGAACAGATAGTTTGTTTGTTATCCCCTGTTTTTCACAGCAGGAAAAAATTTAAATTATGATGTGGATTATAATTAATGGACATTTTTTTGTAGGGGTTGGTACATTTTTCATCAGGGCAAATCAAGTCTGACATTTTTTAAGTGGAAATTACAAACTTTAGAATACTTTTTTAAACCTTGAATACACTACAAGTCTGCATTTTCTGATGTGCAGGAAAATTCTCATCAACAACAGGATGATCAAATTAAGATCCGTCATCTGTTTGAGGATCTGAAGAGCATCTACAGATGGACTATCCAATAACCTAGATTAAGAAGAGTATTTACTACTGGTGCATGGTTATGTTTCCATTGCTTTTCATGTCCTGCAAGTCAATGATGGTATTAAGCACGTCAATAGTCTCTCTCAGATGCATGTTCTCTTCCTTAATTGCATTTCTCTCAGTGCTCCACCCCCTCTTTCCTCCTCTCCCTCCTGTCCCACTCTCTGCTCCTCCAGGTCCATGACCCACTCTTCTCTCTTCTTGTTCTTCTCCTCCATCTTCTCCAGTTCTCTCCCTCCCTCTAGATCCAGGAGTTTGCTGAGTGACTCGATCTCCCCCTGCGCTGCCTTGCTCTCCTCTTTTATCCACTCTCTGTCCTCTATCTCTTTCTTTTACAATTCATTTATCATCTTTCTCACGCTCCTAAACCTCACCATTGCCCCCAACATACTTTCCTGATGGTCCTCCAGCTATAGCTGGTCCTCCAGCGTATCTCTCTCTGTAGCTGTTCCACTCTAACCAAAGCTTCTTCTGGTTAACTCTGTTATCCTCTAAATCTATCACCTCCTTTTCCTTCTCCTGGTTATCTCTGTTATCCTCTAAATCTATCACCTCCTTTTCCTTCTCCTGGTTATCTCTGTTATCCTCTAAATCTATCACCTCATTTTCCTTCTCCTGGTTATCTCTGTTATCCTCTAAATCTATCACCTCCTTTTCCTTCTCCTGGTTATCTCTCTGTGCATGTTTTTTCTCTCTCCTTCTCCAGCTCTACCTCCTTCTTCTCAGCTCTCTCCATCGCCACTGTGCACTGTTTCTCTCTCTCTTCCTTCCCTTCTGCCCTCTCCATCTCCACATGCACTGTTTCTCTCTCCTTCTCCAGCTCTACCTCCTCCTCCTTCTCCGCTCTCTCCATAGCCACTGTGCACTGTTTCTCTCTCTCTTCCTTCCCTTCTGCTCTCTCCATCTCCACATGCACTGTTTCTCTCTCTCTTCCTTCCCTTCTGCTCTCTCCATCTCCACATGCACTGTTTCTCTCTCCTTCTCCAGCTCTACCTCCTCCTTCTTCTCAGCTCTCTCCATTGCCACTGTGCACTGTTTCTCTCTCTCTTCCTTCCCTTCTGCTCTCTCCATCTCCACATACACCTTTTCTCTCTATCCTTCTCCAGCTCTACCTCCTCCTTCTCTTCTCTTGTCCTCTTCAACTCTGCCTCTAACAACCTTCTCTCTCTCCATCTTAATTAGATACCCTTCCAACTCCCCATCTTGCTTCAGATGTACCTTCTTCTCTCTGTCTCTCCGTCTCTGACTGCCTTATCTCTGCACTCCATTCTTCCTTTTCTCTTCCTGATTCTCTGTCTCTTTCTGTATCACAGATCTTATTGGATCAGACTCCCTCGCTGCTTGTCTTGCCTGGTCTACTGCAAGCTCCAGCCTTTCTTTCTCATCCAGTTCCCCTCTATTTATTCTCCTCTTTATCCATCTGTTCCCTCTTCTTCTGAAAGTCATTTTCTTCTACTTTTAACTTTTCTTTCATTTTATTTTGATGTTTTCTTTCCCCCCGAAACTCTTTCCTTTTCTCCCCCTGGAGATCAACACTCGTCATCTCGTACTCTCTGTCACTGTCCCCAAGACTCTGCAAAGGTAGCCAAGCCATTGCTCCACCAATCCACAAGCCGGAGTTATGTTGTGGTGGAGAATGTTTTGATTGAAGTGTTCTGGAAGATGCTAGTCATTTGAATAGAATGTTTCATTCAAAACAACTGCTTTACAGTTCTGAGTTCCAACATTGAATAGAATGTGAGGCAGAGTTTCCATAAATACTGAAAGTTGTTTTTCTCACAGTTAAAGACAATAATGAAAACATGATATATAATTATAATACATCAAAACGGTCTTTCTGTTTTAGCATCTATTTTGGTATCTATTTAATTTGGAAAGTGTTTAAACAAAATATTTTTAACAAATTGTATCCAGGTTTTGAGAGCAATGTCAATGAGAACTGAAACACTACATTTCCCACAATACCACAGGTGGGAGCTCACGTGACGATTAGCAGGTAGGGCGGGATTAAATTGGTAGAAAGAGACGGAAAAACCTAATGAGGGCGGGAAGGCAACAGGTGGATGGAGGAAGAGAAAGTAACATCCACTAACAAAGACAATCTGGAGGAGAAAGAAGGCAGCTCTTTTGACAGTGTAAAGGAGACTCAATCTGTTTCTTATTCTGTGTGGAAGAGTAGTGTAGTGTTCAGTGCACTCTGTTGCCGTTGGAAATGAACTGGGGCAACACCTGAGAGGAGGCTGGTCGGGAGCAGAAAGGGAATGCTTTCTTTCTGGAGAATTGAGCCGCTGTTATCCTCACCTGGTGGATGTACGGGGCGGAGAGAGGCCTGATTGGAGGGAACATTCTGGGCTCCGTTCTCAGCTCTGAAGTGGTTATATGGCCAGAAGGAAATCCTGTATCACACCTGATCAACTAAAGAATGCTATTTTCCACACTTGTGCTGTGACCTACTACAGTACTGAAGCTACTGTATATGGAAGAGCCTTCTCTGGCCAGGGAGGATTTAGGAGTCACGAAGCGACAGGTACAAGTCAACAAGAGACCCTAGGTCATCTGGGATTATAACCTAGCAACAACCATCACGGGATAGCATTGTAAGGCAGACATCACTCACTTGCTTATAACACAGTTATAACATAGTCATAGCATTGTGACGTGACACTAAGTCAGTGTCTTGGTGTGTCTCCCAGGCCCAGACAGCCCACTCCTCTTCACGATGCAACAGCCAACTGGAGGAGTGGAGCAGCAGGACGAATCCTTTGATTTCCTGTTCAAGATCATCCTGATTGGAGATTCTAACGTGGGCAAGACCTGCGTGGTCCAGAGCTTCAAGTCAGGACAGTTCTCAGAGAGGCAACAGAACACCATAGGAGTGGACTTCACCGTGCGGACAGTGGACATCGAGGGCAAGAAAATTAAGGTAAGGAAGTCAGCCTCAAACCTTTAGGAGAAATGGTGCTTTTATAGAGCTTAAAGGGTTCAGTGAAAGTCAGCCTAAACCTAACCCTAACCCTACAGTCACTGTCACTCCAGCAAGCTGTTGCATAGCAACAGAGCTGCAGTTGGTAGTGTGTTGATAGTTTGAACATCTACAACACATCTTCTGTTGTTGACTATACACAGAACGTATAACTGAAATGTCAGTGTTGCTGTCTGAATACTTCAGTTTGGAGGCCATTGGGGTGGTTGGTGTAAAACACAGCTGTTGTCTTGTGATACTGTCAAGAAGGCTTTGCAGGCCTTAATTAAGTTGACACTTAACACACGTTGGACCGGCATTTCATGAGGGACTCGCCTTTCTGGTTCTCCTACAACACATCAGTCATTCCTCTTTCTCTTCCCTGACCAAAAACGTCCGTATTTGTTTTTAAACTTCAATGAGAAAAGTGAGAGTAAGCCTTAAGTACCTATTGAGGTCAAACTACTGTATGCTTGAATAGGAAACATCTATGAGGGGCTGGCTACACTCTATCATTTTGTTTGCTATCTAGATTCTAGAACCTTAAAGGCTTTTTGGTTGCAGATAGAATGCTTTGTGTTCCATGTAGATCCCTTTCTACAGATAGTTCTACCTGGAGCCAAAAACGGTTCTAACTGGAATCAAAAAGGGTTCTCCTATGGGTCAGCCGAAGAACTCTTTTGGAACCCTTTTTTTCTAAGAGTGTAGGTTTAAATACTTTAGAGATACTTTAGGTTGAAATTATTTTGTAGCTGGAGGGCCCCTCCCTCCCTACTCTACCAACACATGCTAACTGTATTGTTCCCCAAACCTGCCAGACAAGAGAGGCGATAGGAAGGTATTTATGGTGCGGCCTCTTCCTCTTACCAACCACTCTTAGAAAAAAGGGTCACAAAAGTATTCTTCCACTGTCCCCGTAGGAGAACCCTTTTTGGTTCCATGTAGAACCCTCGTTGGAAAGAACCAAATAGGGTTCTATGGGGACAGCCAAATAACCATTTTCAGTGGTAGATAGCACCGTTTTGTTTAAGAGGTATAGTAACATTATTACTAGAGGGGCCTACTGTGTGTCATATACCTCCTTCATTCTAGAATGGGTTCTATTTCATTCTGTGTTACTGACCGTATCCTCAACCAACTGACCTTTGACACAGGAAGGAAGGAAGAGCAGGCAAGTGGATGGCTTCAGAATGTATCTTAGTCTGGGGCTCTGTCCCAGAGCGCACCCTATTCCTTATCTAGTGCACTACTTTTGACCAGGGACCATGTCTCTGGTCGAAAGTAGTGCACTATATAGGGAATAGGGTGTCATTTGGTTTATGGCCACTCTGTGTGAATAGGGCTTTGTTGCCTCAACTGACCGCACATCAGAACGAATGCAAATCATGCATGATGACAACACTAGACCATTGTTGCTATCCCTGTACCACACACATAACTCCACGTGACAACTGTAACCACACAAAGAGACAGAGATCAATGCAAACAGCATTTATTCAGTCTGCTTGTACTATTTACTGACAGGAACATGGATATTATTTATTTAACTGTAAAGAGTTGTATTTACTGACAGGAACATGGATATTATTTAACTGTAAAGAGTTGTATTTACTGACAGGAACATGGATATTATTTATTTAACTGTAAAGAGTTGTATTTACTGACAGGAACATGGATATTATTTAACTGTAAAGAGTTGTATTTACTGACAGGAACATGGATATTATTTATTTAACTGTAAAGAGTTGTATTTACTGACAGGAACATGGATATTATTTAACTGTAAAGAGTTGTATTTACTGACAGGAACATGGATATTATTTATTTAACTGTAAAGAGTTGTATTTACTGACAGGAACATGGATATTATTTAACTGTAAAGAGTTGTATTTACTGACAGGAACATGGATATTATTCTGCTGTAAAGAGTTGTATTTACTGACAGGAACATGGATGTTATTTAACTGTAAAGAGTTGTATTTACTGACAGGAACATGGATGTTATTTAACTGTAAAGAGTTGTATTTACTGACAGGAACATGGATATTATTTAACTGTAAAGAGTTGTATTTACTGACAGGAACATGGATGTTATTTAACTGTAAAGAGTTCTATTTAGTTTCTTTATCACTTTGCATGACAACGGCAGTGCCCTTGCTCCAGGCAGTGCCCTTGCTCCAGGCAGTGCACTTGCTCCAGGCAGTGCCCTTGCTCCAGGCAGTGCCCTTGCTCCAGGCAGTGCCCTTGCTCCAGGCAGTGCTCTTGCTCCAGGCAGTGCTCTTGCTCCAGGCAGTGCTCTTGCTCCAGGCAGTGCACTTGCTCCAGGCAGTGCTCTTGCTCCAGGCAGTGCCCTTGCTCCAGGCAGTGCCCTTGCTCCAGGCAGTGCCCTTGCTCCAGGCAGTGCACTTGCTCCAGGCAGTGCTCTTGCTCCAGGCAGTGCCCTTGCTCCAGGCAGTGCCCTTGCTCCAGGCAGTGCTCTTACGCCAGTGCTCTTGCTCCAGGCAGTGCCCTTGCTCCAGGCAGTGCCCTTGCTCCAGGCAGTGTTTTTGCTCCAGGCAGTGCTCTTACGCCAGTGCTCTTGCTCCAGGCAGTGCCCTTGCTCCAGGCAGTGCTCTTACGCCAGTGCTCTTGCTCCAGGCAGTGCTCTTGCTCCAGGCAGTGCTCTTGCTCCAGGCAGTGTTTTTGCTCCAGGCAGTGCTCTTGCTCCAGGCAGTGCTCTTACGCCAGTGCTCTTGCTCCAGGCAGTGCCCTTGCTCCACGCAGTGTTTTTGCTCCAGGCAGTGCTCTTGCTCCAGGCAGTGCTCTTACGCCAGTGCTCTTGCTCCAGGCAGTGCTCTTGCTCCAGGCATAAATGGAGTTGCAGGGTGTTTTGCTTCCCTCCCTATAGAGGTGTGTCATTGTTAAACACAGGAACCCGTGGAAATCCCCTGTACGTCACTGCACACATACTGTATATAAGCCATCCCTCCCAAAGCCAGTGGAAATCCCCTGTACATCACTGCACACATACTGTATATAAGCTATCCCTCCCAAAGCCAGTGGAAATCCCCTGTACATCACTGCACACATACTGTATATAAGCTATCCCTCCCAAAGCCAGTGGATATCCCCTGTACATCACTGCACACATACTGTATATAAGCTATCCCTCCCAAAGCCAGTGTCAGAGACATGTTTACTGCATTAGAACTACAGCACGTACGAATCAAAACAGATCATCCCTACAGTAGCTTTTGGAAGCATATAAAAAACAACATGTTCTCCTGTGCTTGTGTACATGTTGTGTGGATGATTAGGAGAAAGAGAGATGAAAGGATGTAATTGGGGGTTTTAGAGGAAGACAAAGATAAAGTCTGTTAGGAGAGTGATAAAGAAACCAAATGCAGGGTAAGACCAGGTGAGCATGGGAGTTTAGGAACTCTGGTGCCAGGTGTGTCAGGTTGCTATGGCAGTTGTTGCTATGCTAACATGAAGAGAGGAGCAGATCAGACGGAGGCTGAAGGAGATACCTGAGACACACAGTGGCATATTGCAGCCTTTTTTAACATTTACAGTACATCATCATTTTGTTAAGGTGTCATTTCAGTAGTGCTGCCTTCACACAGAGTTTTGTATTGTTCCCTCCAGGAGAATATTAGACTGTGGGATCATTGTTTTGTATTGTTCCCTCCAGGAGAATATTAGACTGTGGGATCATTGTTTTGTATCGTTCCCTCCAGGAGAATATTAGACTGTGAGATCATTGTTTTGTATCGTTCCCTCCAGGAGAATATTAGACTGTGGGATCATTGTTTTGTATTGTTCCCTCCAGGAGAATATTAGACTGTGGGATCATTGTTTTGTATTGTACCCTCCAGGAGAATATTAGACTGTGGGATCATTGTGTTTGTGTGTGAGATATTTATCTAATTCTGTGTGTGTCTGTGTAAAACAGATGCAGGTATGGGACACGGCTGGACAGGAGCGTTTCCGGACCATCACCCAGAGTTACTACCGCAGCGCCCATGGCGCCATGATCGCCTATGACATCACACGCCACGGAACCTTTGACTCCGTGTCCAATTGGATCAGGGAGGTGGAGCTGTACGGCGCGGCCAATGTAGTGCTCTGTCTCATTGGTGAGTGGGAGCAAAAACATTTGCTAACGCTATGTGGCATGGGCCATTGTTTTGAATTGAAATGTTTGTTCTATCCTTTGTATTTCTATAATTGAGATGTAAAGATTTGCAACCAAAAAAATCTGGGCCTCTCTCAGAAAAGAGGTACAAACCTTTAAAATACTTTAACCCCTGACCCCTTCCTGTTCAAATAAAGGTCAAATCAATGTGTTTTTGACAAATCAGTTCTAAAAACAAAACTTGAAACACCTATTTCTCTCCTTCCCAGGTAACAAGTCTGACCTGGAGTCTGAGCGTCAGGTGTTGTTCCAGGAGGCATGCTGTATGGCTGAGGAGCGAGGCATCCTGGCAGCGTTAGAGACCTCAGCTAAGGAGGCCCAGAATGTGGACGATGCCTTCATGATGATGGCCCGCGAGCTGCTGGCACGCAACGGCACTGCCGTCCGGCAACAGGCCCCTAGCAACAATGACTCGCCCCACGTCCTGCTCCGAGCCAACTCACGAACAATCAACGGGCCAGCGGTGATCACAGACAGGAAGACGTGTTGCTGACATAGAGAGGAGGAAGGACAACAGAGCGAGTGTAAGAATGGATACCTGCGTGTGCCACTGTGTTACCTGGAAGAGGACAGAATAAGGCAGGGATCATCAACTAGATTCAGCCGCGGGACGATCTTTTCTGGAACGGATGGTCAAGGGACCGGAAACACAATTACAATTAATTTGTAAACCACAAATTGACCGCAAGAAGCCCAAACAGATATAGTTTGACGAAACATAATCATTTCAAAGCTTGTTCACATTTGTACACGTTCACACTTCTCTCCATTATGCGTGGGAATACTTGGGAACAGATTTCTTAAATTAAAATCACTTGGAGCTGATTTCCTGGTGTTTCAACAATCTTTAATGTCCAACAATAACAATTCCACAAAGAAATATATATATAATAAATAAAACCCACCCGCGGGCCGCCACCTGGGAAACCCTGGAATAGGAGAAGCTGAGACTGTTACAGGCAGAACACACACCTGGGGAACACACACCTGGGGAACCCTGGAATAGGGGAAGCTGAGACCGTTACAGGCAGAACACACACCTGGGGAACACACACCTGGGGAACCCTGGAATAGGGGAAGCTGAGACCGTTACAGGCAGAACACACACTCCTTTTGTGTGTGTGACTTTAGGTACTATTGACCTATGTAGTGGTGTAGCGCAGTTTCTCAACCCCCTGGAAAAAAATGCCTAACAGAGAGGACAAAAATTGATGCCTAACAGAGTGGACAGAAATGGATGCTTAATTCAAGTGGTATACACAGTAGCAATGATGTTTTACTCCGTTGCTTTATGACTCTAAAACCTAATTTAAAGAATATTTCACTCAAAACTGAGATTTGGTGAACTCTGTCAGATTAGTCTAAAATCTCAAAACAATCAGGATTGAGTAGGGTCAGCTATGCCATAAGGACCCCTTGTCGTTAGATTACGATAGAATATGAATTTTTGTTAAAATATGTTCCATTTAAGTCACAGAGGGCTCTTGCATAAAACTACATAAGATCGTGTTTCAGTTAATAACCATTATTACCATTCTTTATATCATTTTGGGGAGTTTGAAATTGGGATCCTTTGCTCAGGACAGGGCATTTCCAGGCATAGAGCCGACATGGAAATTAATAATATTGAAAGTATTTAGAAGATTTGAAAAATATATATGTATATATTGTGTGTGTGCTATGCCAGTGGTTCTATGACACTGTGACCTTGTGAGTGTCCCAGGGGAGGAGTGGACTGGGGCAGTGGATCTGTGACACTGTGACCTTGGGAGTGGACTGGAGCGGTGGATCTATGACACTGTGACTTTGTGAGTGTCCCGGGGGGGGGGGGGGGTGGACTGTAGCGGTGGATCTATGACACTGTGACCCTGTGAGTGTCCCAGGGGGGAGTGGACTGGAGCGGTGGATCTGTGACCTTGTGAGTGTCCCGGGGGGGGAGTGGACTGGAGCGGTGGATCTATGACACTGTGACCTTGGGAGTGTCCCGGGGGGGGGGGGAGTGGACTGGAGCGGTGGATCTATGACACTGTGACCTTGTGAGTGTCCCAGGGGGGAGTGGACTGGAGCGGTGGATCTGTGACCTTGGGAGTGTCCCGGGGGGGGGGGGAGTGGACTGGAGCGGTGGATCTATGACACTGTGACCTTGGGAGTGTCCCGGGGGGGGGGGGAGTGGACTGGAGCGGTGGATCTATGACACTGTGACCTTGTGAGTGTCCCAGGGGGGAGTGGACTGGAGCGGTGGATCTGTGACCTTGTGAGTGTCCCGGGGGGGGGGGGGGGTGGACTGGAGCGGTGGATCTATGACACTGTGACCTTGTGAGTGTCCCAGGGGGGAGTGGACTGGAGCGGTGGATCTGTGACCTTGTGAGTGTCCCGGGGGGGGGGTGGACTGGAGCGGTGGATCTATGACACTGTGACCCTGTGAGTGTCCCAGGGGGGAGTGGACTGGAGCGGTGGATCTATGACACTGTGACCCTGTGAGTGTCCCAGGGGGGAGTGGACTGGAGCGGTGGATCTATGACACTGTGACCCTGTGAGTGTCCCAGGGGGGAGTGGACTGGAGCGGTGGATCTATGACACTGTGACCTTGTGAGTGTCCCGGGGGGGGGGGGGGGGGTGGACTGGAGTGGTGGATGAAACACTACAGTACTGTTCCACCTGCTGCCATCCATGTTGTTGCTGAAAGCCTACAGAGCCTGAACAGAGCCTGGACAGAGCCTGGACAGAGCCTGAACAGAGCCTGAACAGAGCCTGCACAGAGCCTGAACAGAGCCTGAACAGAGCCTGAACAGAGCCTGAACAGAGCCTGCACAGAGCCTGAACAGAGCCTGAACAGAGCCTGAACAGAGCCTGCACAGAGCCTGAACAGAGCCTGAACAGAGCCTGAACAGAGCCTGAACAGAGCCTGAACAGAGCCTGGACAGAGCCTGAACAGAGCCTGGACAGAGCCTGAACAGAGCCTGAACAGAGCCTGAACAGAGCCTGGACAGAGCCTGAACAGAGCCTGAACAGAGCCTGAACAGAGCCTGAACAGAGCCTGAACAGAGCCTGCACAGAGCCTGAACAGAGCCTGAACAGAGCCTGAACAGAGCCTGCACAGAGCCTGAACAGAGCCTGAACAGAGCCTGAACAGAGCCTGCACAGAGCCTGAACAGAGCCTGAACAGAGCCTGAACAGAGCCTGAACAGAGCCTGAACAGAGCCTGAACAGAGCCTGCACAGAGCCTGAACAGAGCCTGAACAGAGCCTGAACAGAGCCTGCACAGAGCCTGAACAGAGCCTGAACAGAGCCTGAACAGAGCCTGAACAGTGCCTGAACAGAGCCTGAACAGAGCCTGAACAGAGCCTGAACAGAGCCTGAACAGAGCCTGAACAGTGCCTGAACAGAGCCTGAACAGAGCCTGAACAGAGCCTGAACAGAGCCTGCACATTGCCTGTAGTGTGACTCCCACCAACCTACTCACACAGAGCAAGCTATGTTGTTGTATTAGAAAACATGTGCTCATCAGTGATGTTCTACTGACGTCTCGAGAGACATTTTAATTTGTGATGATTTATGTACAATGTTGCCTAAAATGTGACAGTCAATGGTCACACTAACGTTATACTATTGTTATAGACATTCAATTAGATGTGAATTTGAGGCCCTGTGGCAGAAAGTGATAAGGGAAGCTAGTGGGTCTGGGAAGGTGTGATGTCGTTGATGTTTGTATGATGTATTTTGTATCTTTTGTATTGTTTCTCAAAGATCAAATAAAATCAACAACAACAAAAAATAAAATAGATTGTAAAATATGCCTTTGGAAAGGGGTTGAGGTTCAGTTTGAACTAAGTGTTGCACTACGGGCTCTTCAAGTTGGGCCTTTGGAAAGGGGTTGAGGTTCAGTTTGAACTAAGTGTTGCACTACGGGCTCTTCAAGTTGGGCCTTTGGAAAGGGGTTGAGGTTCAGTTTGAACTAAGTGTTGCACTACGGGCTCTTCAAGTTGGGCCTTTGGAAAGGGGTTGAGGTTCAGTTTGAACTAAGTGTTGCACTACGGGCTCTTCAAGTTGGGCCTTTGGAAAGGGGTTGAGGTTCAGTTTGAACTAAGTGTTGCACTACGGGCTCTTCAAGTTGGGCCTTTGGAAAGGGGTTGAGGTTCAGTTTGAACTAAGTGTTGCACTACGGCCTCTTCAAGTTGGGCCTTTGGAAAGGGGTTGAGGTTCAGTTTGAACTAAGTGTTGCACTACGGGCTCTTCAAGTTGGGCCTTTGGAAAGGGGTTGAGGTTCAGTTTGAACTAAGTGTTGCACTACGGCCTCTTCAAGTTGGGCCTTTGGAAAGGGGTTGAGGTTCAGTTTGAACTAAGTGTTGCACTACGGCCTCTTCAAGTTGGGCCTTTGGAAAGGTGTTGAGGTTCAGTTTGAACTAAGTGTTGCACTACGGCCTCTTCAAGTTGGGCCTTTGGAAAGGTGTTGAGGTTCAGTTTGAACTAAGTGTTGCACTACGGCCTCTTCAAGTTGGGCCTTTGGAAAGGGGTTGAGGTTCAGTTTGAACTAAGTGTTGCACTACGGCCTCTTCAAGTTGGGCCTTTGGAAAGGGGTTGAGGTTCAGTTTGAACTAAGTGTTGCACTACGGCCTCTTCAAGTTGGGCCTTTGGAAAGGTGTTGAGGTTCAGTTTGAACTAAGTGTTGCACTACGGCCTCTTCAAGTTGGGCCTTTGGAAAGGTGTTGAGGTTCAGTTTGAACTAAGTGTTGCACTACGGCCTCTTCAAGTTGGGCCTTTGGAAAGGGGTTGAGGTTCAGTTTGAACTAAGTGTTGCACTACGGCCTCTTCAAGTTGGGCCTTTGGAAAAGTACCATACCTGTGTGTCAGTAAGGAGAATACGGACATGTGTACACTTTGGTAAAAGACACCGAAAAACGTTGTAACTCTCTGGCTACCACTAGAGGGGGTAGTAGACCTACATTCACTTATCCACTTCGGAGCATCAGAAGAAGAGAACGAAGCAGCTCCATTATTATGAGTCAAGTGAAGCATCATTGACAACAGCCACAGTATTTCTGCCTGGATACTGTAACTCCTAGACTTGCTATGACCTAACATCACAGGGCCTCTTGTTGCTAAAAAAGTATAGACTCATTTATCCAAATACGGAAATTGTGTTGAAATGTGTATGGCCTGCCAAACTATCCAGCTTTTATGGCATAATACTTCTACTCTCGACAAAGAACTCGGCAGCATCTGGACGAAATGTGAGTTTGGAGAATGCACATAGCTTGGCAGTTAGTACCAGGAGAGAGCCTTTGATTCTGCAGCAGGTATGACAGTTAGTACCAGGAGAGAGCCTTTGATTCTGCAGCAGGTATGACAGTTAGTACCAGGAGAGAGCCTTTGATTCTGCAGCAGGTATGACAGTTAGTACCAGGAGAGAGCCTTTGATTCTGCAGCAGGTATGACAGTTAGTACCAGGAGAGAGCCTTTGATTCTGCAGCAGGTATGACAGTTAGTACCAGGAGAGAGCCTTTGATTCTGCAGCAGGTATGACAGTTAGTACCAGGAGAGAGCCTTTGATTCTGCAGCAGGTATGACAGTTAGTACCAGGAGAGAGCCTTTGATTCTGCAGCAGGTATGACAGTTAGTACCAGGAGAGAGCCTTTGATTCTGCAGCAGGTATGACAGTTAGTACCAGGAGAGAGCCTTTGATTCTGCAGCAGGTATGACAGTTAGTACCAGGAGAGAGCATTTGATTCTGCAGCAGGTATGACAGTTAGTACCAGGAGAGAGCCTTTGATTCTGCAGCAGGTATGACAGTTAGTACCAGGAGAGAGCCTTTGATTCTGCAGCAGGTATGACAGTTAGTACCAGGAGAGAGCCTTTGATTCTGCAGCAGGTATGACAGTTAGTACCAGGAGAGAGCCTTTGATTCTGCAGCAGGTATGACAGTTAGTACCAGGAGAGAGCCTTTGATTCTGCAGCAGGTATGACAGTTAGTACCAGGAGAGAGCCTTTGATTCTGCAGCAGGTATGACAGTTAGTACCAGGAGAGAGCCTTTGATTCTGCAGCAGGTATGACAGTTAGTACCAGGAGAGAGCCTTTGATTCTGCAGCAGGTATGACAGTTAGTACCAGGAGAGAGCCTTTGATTCTGCAGCAGGTATGACAGTACCAGGAGAGAGCCTTTGATTCTGCAGCAGGTATGACAGTTAGTACCAGGAGAGATCCTTTGATTCTGCAGCAGGTATGACAGTTAGTACCAGGAGAGAGCCTTTGATTCTGCAGCAGGTATGACAGTTAGTACCAGGAGAGAGCCTTTGATTCTGCAGCAGGTATGACAGTTAGTACCAGGAGAGAGCCTTTGATTCTGCAGCAGGTATGACAGTTAGTACCAGGAGAGATCCTTTGATTCTGCAGCAGGTATGACAGTTAGTACCAGGAGAGAGCCTTTGATTCTGCAGCAGGTATGACAGCTAGTACCAGGAGAGAGCCTTTGATTCTGCAGCAGGTATGACAGTTAGTACCAGGAGAGAGCCTTTGATTCTGCAGCAGGTATGACAGTTAGTACCAGGAGAGAGCCTTTGATTCTGCAGCAGGTATGACAGTTAGTACCAGGAGAGAGCCTTTGATTCTGCAACAGGTATGACAGTTAGTACCAGGAGAGATCCTTTGATTCTGCAGCAGGTATGACAGTTAGTACCAGGAGAGAGCTACTGGTACTAACTGCTTTCAGCCTTACCAATGTTTACTGCAATGTCCCTTGGTGGGATGAATAAAGTACTACTAACTACAACTACTACCATTACTACTGCTTTCAGTGTTGTTATTATTATAACAGTAATCAAAAGCACCATGACCATGACAGGCGTTCATGCATGCAGTTTTTTACAATGGCTCTTTTTTTTAAATGGAGTTTTGTGAGGCACCAACTGAAACAGATATGGTTTAAATGGAGTTTTGTGAGGCACCAACTGAAACAGAAATGGTTTAAATGGAGTTTTGTGAGGCACCAACTGAAACAGATATGGTTTAAATGGAGTTTTGTGAGGCACCAACTGAAACAGAAATGGTTTAAATTGAGTTTTGTGAGGCACCAACTGAAACAGATATGGTTTAAATGGAGATTTGTGAGGCACCAACTGAAACAGATATGGTTTAAATGGAGTTTTGTGAGGCACCAACTGAAACCGATATGGTTTAAATGGAGTTTTGTGAGGCACCAACTGAAACAGATATGGTTTAAATTGAGTTTTGTGAGGCACCAACTGAAACAGATATGATTTAAATGGAGTTTTGTGAGGCACCAACTGAAACAGATATGGTTTAAATGGAGTTTTGTGAGGCACCAACTGAAACAGAAATGGTTTAAATGGAGTTTTATGAGGCACCAACTGAAACAGATATGGTTTAAATGGAGTTTTGTGAGGCACCAACTGAAACAGATATGGTTTAAATGGAGTTTTGTGAGGCACCAACTGAAACAGAAATGGTTTAAAGGGAGTTTTATGAGGCACCAACTGAAACAGATATGGTTTAAATGGAGTTTTGTGAGGCACCAACTGAAACAGATATGATTTAAATGGAGTTTTGTGAGGCACCAACTGAAACAGATATGGTTTAAATGGAGTTTTGTGAGGCACCAACTGAAACAGAAATGGTTTAAATGGAGTTTTGTGAGGCACCAACTGAAACAGATATGGTTTAAATGGAGTTTTGTGAGGCACCAACTGAAACAGATATGGTTTAAATGGAGTTTTGTGAGGCACCGACTGAAATAGAAATGGTTTAAATGGAGTTTTGTGAGGCACCAACTGAAACAGATATGGTTTAAATGGAGTTTTGTGAGGCACCAACTGAAACAGAAATGGTTTAAATGGAGTTTTGTGAGGCACCAACTGAAACAGATATGGTTTAAATGGAGTTTTGTGAGGCACCAACTGAAACAGAAATGGTTTAAATGGAGTTTTGTGAGGCACCGACTGAAACAGAAATGGTTTAAATGGAGTTTTGTGAGGCACCAACTGAAACAGAAATGGTTTAAATGGAGTTTTGTGAGGCACCAACTGAAACAGATATGGTTTAAATTGAGTTTTGTGAGGCACCAACTGAAACAGATATGGTTTAAATGGAGTTTTGTGAGACACCAACTGAAACAGAAATGGTTTAAATGGAGTTTTGTGAGGCACCAACTGAAACAGAAATGGTTTAAATGGAGTTTTGTGAGGCACCAACTGAAACAGATATTGTTTAAATTGAGTTTTGTGAGGCACCAACTGAAACAGAAATGGTTTAAATGGATGGTTTTCAGATGTGTTGAAAAGCACACAACTGAACCCAGGTATGTGAACCCCTGTGACCTGTAATGAGCAACACAACTGAACCCAGGTATGTGAACCCCTGTGACCTGTAATGAGCAACACAACTGAACCCAGGTATGTGAACCCCTGTGACCTGTAATGAGCAACACAACTGAACCCAGGTATGTGAACCCCTGTGACCTGTAATGAGCAACACAACTGAACCCAGGTATGTGAACCCCTGTGACCTGTAATGAGCAACACATCCAGGGACACCCTATGAATGTCCAGCAGTATTAAGCCTAAAGCTATTCCAGCGTTCCTGTTCCCAGCTCCACATAACAGGGGCTTTACTGTTATCTGACGCCTTGGTTGGTTCCCGTATGGATTTCATGGACTTCTGTTCAAGCATTAGGGGGCCTAGTGAAGTAACAAAAGAACTACTGAGAACGGAACGACATCGAAAAAAACAATCTAACAAACTAAACAGACATCACATTTCTGGCAACACTCAACCCTCTGGAGTGGGGAAATCTCTTCTGAAACATCTGTAGCTAAACTGTCCTGTCCATTCAGTGAGAATAAGGCTGGAGGAAGAGTGTTTTGTTAGGTGGATGGAATGTCCACCATGTTGAGTCAGTCAGGCAATAACAACTTTCAGCACTGACACAGTTAATGGTAGAAGACTGAGAGGTGTGAATGGAGTTGACAGATAGACCACAGGGGGATATTTGATGGACAGGGGGCAAAGGAGAGAGGAGAGAGAGAGAGAGAGAACACTAGAGAGAGGGAGAGAGAGAGAGAGAGAGAGAACACTAGAGAGCGAGAGAGAGAGAGAGAAACAAAGAAACAGAGAGAACACTAGAGAGAGAGAGAAACAAAGAAACAGAGAGAACACTAGAGAGAGAGAGAGAAACAAAGAAACAGAGAGAACACTAGAGAGAGAGAGAGAAACAAAGAAATAGAGAGAACACTAGAGAGAGAGAGAGAGAAAGAAACAGAGAGAACACTAGAGAGAGAGAGAGGTAGAGAGAGAAACAAAGAAAGAAAGAAAGAAAGAGAGAGAGAGAGAGAGAGCGAGAGAGAAAGAAAGAAAGATCACTACAGATAGAAGGAAAAGCTTTCAGTGGGGTGATCCGTGTAGAATAATTGTCCCATTGCTGGATACCATGTCTGCTGAAGACGGATGGAAGCAATTACCACAGTCTGTTTGCCAGAAGCCCAGGAACCAGAGTCTGGATCCCTACAGAGAGGCTCTATCCCTACAGAGAGGCTCTATCCCTACAGAGAGGCTCTATCCCTACAGAGAGGCTCTATCCCTACAGAGAGGCTCTATCCCTACAGAGAGGCTCTATCCCTACAGAGAGGCTCTATCCCTACAGAGAGGTTCTATCCCTACAGAGAGGCTCTATCCCTACAGAGAGGCTCTATCCCTACAGAGAGGCTCTATCCCTACAGAGAGGCTCTATCCCTACAGAGAGGCTCTATCCCTACAGAGAGGCTCTATCCCTGCAGAGAGGATCTATCCCTACAGAGAGGCTCTATCCCTACAGAGAGGCTCTATCCCTACAGAGAGGCTCTATCCCTGCAGAGAGGATCTATCCCTACAGAGAGGCTCTATCCCTACAGAGAGGCTCTATCCCTACAGAGAGGCTCTATCCCTACAGAGAGACTCTATCCCTACAGAGAGGCTCTATCCCTACAGAGAGGCTCTATCCCTGCAGAGAGGATCTATCCCTACAGAGAGGCTCTATCCCTACAGAGAGGTTCTATCCCTACAGAGAGGCTCTATCCCTACAGAGAGGCTATATCCCTACAGATAGGCTATATCCCTACAGAGAGGCTCTATCCCTACAGAGAGGCTCTATCCCTACAGAGAGGCTCTATCCCTACAGAGAGGATGACGAAGCAGAAAAAAAGGCTGACGTTTACATGGATATATAAGAAAGCAGTCCTCCTCCGGGGGCCCCAGTGTTACCTCTGGTTTCATCCCAGCCACAGTCATGCCAAAGCAGCCACTTCCTCCAGGACGCTCCCCGTGGGTGTGGAGCTTCCAAGACATAGGCCATTTCCTCTCTAGCTACACACACAACTGCTAAACCTATAGAAGAGCCACGCTTCACATCTAATAGATGAGTGTACCAAACCTCAAAGAGGAATGTCACTTTATATTCCTATGAGAAGTTCTATTAGGACATTTCTGACCAAAAGTATGTGGGCACCTGCTCGTCAAACCTCATTCCAAAATCAAGGGCATTAATATTGAGTTGTTCCCCACTTTTGCTGCTATAACAGCCCCCACTCTTCTGGGAAGGTTTCCACTAGATGTTGGAACATTGCTGCGGGGACTTGCTTCCATTCAGCCACAAAAGCATTAGTGAAGTCGGGCACTGATGTTGGGCAATTAGGCCTGGTTCGGAAGTCGGCGTACCAAATTATCCCAAAGGTGTTCGATGGGGTTGAGGTCAGGATGTATTAACCTCGCTTTGTGCACAGGGGCATTGTCATGCTGAAACAGGAAAGATCCTTCCCCAAACTGTTGCCACAATGTTGGAAGCACAGAACTGTCTAGAATGTCATTGTATGCTGTAGAGTTAAGATTTCACTTCACTGGAACTAAGGGGCCTAGCCCAATTCCTCCTCCACCAAACTTTACAGTTGGCACTATGCATTGGGGCAGGTAGCATTCTCCTGGCATCCACCAAACGCAGATTTGTCTGTCGAACTGCCAGATGCTCAGCGATGAAAACCCATTTCATGAAGCTCCCGACAAACAGTTCTAGTGCTAAAGTTGCTTCCAGAGGCAGTTTGGAACTTGGTACTGAGTGCTGCAACCGAGTACAGACGATTTTTAAGCACTACGCTTGTGTGGCCTACCACTCCGTGGCTGAACCATTGTTGCTCCTAGACGTTTCCACTTCACAATAACAGCACTAACAGTTAACGGGGCAGCTCTAGCAGGGCAGAAATTTGACGAACTGACTTGTTGGAAGGGTGGCATCCTATGACTGTGCCAGGTTGAAAGTCACTGAGCTCTTCAGTAAGGCCATTCTACTGCCAATGTTTGTCTATGGAGATTGCATGTCTGTGTGCTGGCTTTTATACACCTGTGGTTGAAACAGCAAAATCCACTCATTTGTCCACATACTGCTGTATATACAGTGTATGTCATGGCTCTGATGTTAATGATGTAGTTACTATGTGTATTTTGGTGCTAATCACACTGTCACTCTACAAATGTAGACTGTGATTAAATATGATGTGGAGGGGTACACTCATGGGTTTAAAAGACCAATAATATTGAGACTGTAGATGGTAAAAATACTTTAAAAATAATAATAATAAAACAAAGTGGCCTGTTTTTGTTTTATTTTCAACCAGTGAGACGTTAGTCGTATGAATGGCTGAAAAGCAGTTAGTGTTTTTTCCTTCATGGATAATAACGGCATCTTGAATAGTTTAATTATGTTTTAATGTGAGCATTCACAACATATTTCACCATGTTTTCCTCCCACTTTGGTCAGAAACACACCGGAACACACTGTTTATATATATATATAGGAGCTTTTTTCTGAGATACCCTGTGATTATTCCAAAACCAAAATTACAGCTTCTGAACACACACATCTTGGAAGGACATGTTGCGGAATAGCCCATCCCAGAACTCAAACTATGGCAACAGACCCACAGACAACAATGACGCTCAATGGAAACATCCAGAGCTCTCATCACCGAATCAAGAGAGGTGTTTACTAGCAGCCCAACAGGAGAGCTCTAGAGAAACAAGCTGGCCCTCCCTTGAGCTGGTACAGTATGTGTCTGTTTGAGACTTTACAGTGACATGGTCTGCTGAGACTTTACAGAGACATGGTCTGCTGAGACTTTACAGTGACACGGTCTGCTGAGACTTTACAGAGACATGGTCTGCTGAGACTTTACAGTGACACGGTCTGCTAAGACTTTACAGAGACATGGTCTGCTGAGACTTTACAGTGACATGGTCTGCTAAGACTTTACAGAGACATGGTCTGCTGAGACTTTACAGAGACATGGTCTGCTGAGACTTTACAGTGACACGGTCTGCTGAGACTTTACAGTAACACAGTCTGCTGAGACTTTACAGAGACATGGTCTGCTGAGACTTTACAGAGACATGGTCTGCTAAGACTTTACAGAGACATGGTCTGCTGAGACTTTACAGTGACACGGTCTGCTGAGACTTTACAGAGACATGGTCTGCTGAGACTTTACAGAGACACAGTCTGCTGAGACTTTACAGAGACACAGTCTGCTGAGACTTTACAGAGACATGGTCTGCTGAGACTTTACAGAGACATGGTTTGCTGAGACTTTACAGAGACATGGTCTGCTAAGACTTTACAGTGACATGGTCTGCTGAGACTTTACAGAGACATGGTCTGCTAAGACTTTACAGAGGCATGGTCTGCTGAGACTTTACAGAGACATGGTCTGCTGAGACTTTACAGAGACATGGTCTGCTGAGACTTTACAGAGACATGGTCTGCTGAGACTTTACAGAGACATGGTCTGCTGAGACTTTACAGAGACATGGTCTGCTAAGACTTTACAGAGACATGGTCTGCTCAGACTTTACAGAGACACGGTCTGCTGAGACTTTACAGAGACATGGTCTGCTGAGGCTTTACAAAGACATGGTCTGCTGAGACTTTACAGAGACATGGTCTGCTGAGACTTTACAGAGACATGGTCTGCTGAGACTTTACAGAGACATGGTCTGCTGAGACTTTACAGAGACACAGTCTGCTGAGACTTTACAGAGACATGGTCTGCTGAGACTTTACAGAGACATGGTCTGCTGAGACTTTACAGTGACATGGTCTGCTGAGACTTTACAGTGACATGGTCTGCTGAGACTTTACAGAGACATGGTCTGCTGAGACTTTACAGAGACACGGTCTGCTGAGACTTTACAGAGACACAGTCTGCTGAGACTTTACAGAGACATGGTCTGCTGAGACTTTACAGTGACGGTCTGCTAAGACTTTACAGAGACATGGTCTGCTGAGACTTTACAGAGACACAGTCTGCTGAGACTTTACAGAGACATGGTCTGCTGAGACTTTACAGAGACATGGTCTGCTAAGACTTTACAGTGACACGGTCTGCTGAGACTTTACAGTGACATGGTCTGCTGAGACTTTACAGAGACATGGTCTGCTGAGACTTTACAGAGACATGGTCTGCTGAGACTTTACAGTGACATGGTTTGCTGAGACTTTACAGTGACACGGTCTGCTGAGACTTTACAGAGACATGGTCTGCTGAGACTTTACAGTGACATGGTCTGCTGAGACTTTACAGTGACACGGTCTGCTGAGACTTTACAGAGACATGGTCTGCTGAGACTTTACAGAGGCACGGTCTGCTGAGACTTTACAGAGACACGGTCTGCTGAGACTTTACAGAGACACGGTCTGCCGAGAAAAACAACTGTGTGTCAGTGTGTGTGAAGGTATTTCCTTCCCAGCTGAAAGCAGGTATTGTGTTGTGGACAGAGCTTGTATACAGCTTGGTTGTAGTTATTCTCTGCTTCTCTGGTCTCTGCTAGGTTAGGATACGATCCCAGAGAACCCATCATGGTTCCCAGTTCAGCTCAGGCCAGCTCCAGTTGTAAATACCCAGGACCCCCACACAGGGGAAAAGCTCTGTCTGCTCTGTACTGAATCACAGACCCCCACACAGGGGCAAAGCTCTGTCTGCTCTGTTCTGAATCACAGACCCCCACACAGGGGCAAAGCTCTGTCTGCTCTGTTCTGAATCACAGACCCCCACACAGGGGCAAAGCTCTGTCTGCTCTGTTCTGAATCACAGACCCCCACACAGGGGCAAAGCTCTGTCTGCTCTGTTCTGAATCACAGACCCCCACTGTCCAATCAGACTTCGGCGGGTGCGTCCTAAATGGCCCCCTATTCCCTATGTAGTGCACTACTTTTGACCAGGGCACACAGCAAATATACTCTCCCATAGGGCTCTGGTCAAAAGTAGTGCACTATGTAGGGAATAGGGTGCCATTTGGGATCGCCCAGTGTCTCAGCCTAACCCCCATGTCGGCTCTTAAACCTCAAGATACCATGCTTTTGAATCTTAAAAGCTCTTCTCAGTAAAATACGTTATGAATGTCACTGGGGCTCACTGTTAACACAGTCAGTGAGGCTGCTGCCATATGAACTGCTGCTGGAGTGTTTAATGGGGCTAGTCTACTACTGATTACTTGTGCAGACAACATGCAGCTTGAATGGCAATACAGGGGATTCAGTGCCTCTAAGGAGACATTGAAGGGGGACGGTGGAGAGGAGCTGCACAGTCAGCAAGGTGGAAGTAATGGAGCAGATGGAGCATGAGACAACCCACTGCGGTCACCTATGGGCTGTTCTATTGACCTTTGACCCCAGCCAGCTGTGTGAAACTAGACTTCTCCGGACAGACACCAAAGTCTGAAATTGCAATGTTATGTAACACATTCTGGATGTAACTTTTGGTGATGCGTATGTGTTTGTACATGGGTATGTGAGCCTGTGGAACAGACAGAGAGTTTAAAGGTCAAACATGCTCTAGCTTATTGAAAGTCAGAGGGAGCGATTTGTGGATACAGGGCCTGCAGGGATATGAATGTAGATGACGTCAGTAACGACAACAGAAGATTGAGTCGTGCCTACTGTTCTGTACTGATCTCATGCATCAGGTGTTAGACTGAAGAAGCATAACGGAGCATCACAGTGGGCTGGTAGTAGAGAAGCCTCCCACATCCAGGATCTGGAGACAGCAGAGACTCTGGATAGTTGATACCTCAGAACCTGCAGCTCTGTTTCCTCCATTCACCAAGCAGACCTATCAAAGACAGGCTCCAGCATCCAGCCAGGGAAGGGCAGAGGAGTCTGGCCAGGGAAGAGCAGGGGATCTGTCCAGGGGAGAGCAGGGAGTCTGGTCAGGGGAGAGCAGGGAGTCTGGTCAGGGGAGAGCAGGGGGTCTATCCAGGGGAGAGCAGGGGGTCTATCCAGGGGAGAGCAGGGAGTCTGGTCAGGGGAGAGCAGGGGGTCTATCCAGGGGAGAGCAGGGGGTCTGGCCAGGGGAGAGCAGGGAGTCTGGTCAGGGGAGAGCAAGGGGTCTGTCCAGGGGAGAGCAGGGGATCTGGCCAGGGGAGAGCAGGGAATCTGGTCAGGGGAGAGCAGGGGGTCTGGCCAGGGGAGAGCAGGGAGTCTGGCCAGGGGAGAGCAGGGAGTCTGGCCAGGAGAGAGCAGGGAGTCTGGCCTAGTGTTGGAGGGATATCCCAGATGAATTAGCACTATGGGGAAGTAATCAGAGAGTGACAGACGGGAACACTGACAGATGAGATCATATGATGGAATAGACTGTGATAGTAGGAGTTGTTGGGTTGTCTCTGGTTTGACTGGAAAAGCTGAGGGAGGGAAAGCAGTGGAGAGAAGCCCAAAGAGGGAGAGAGGAAGAGAGAGAGAGAGAGAGAGAGAGAGGGAGAGAGAAAGAGAGGCAGAGAGGAACCACAGCTGAAGTGTGTGGGTGCCATCTCTCTGTTTTCTGTCTCTCTCTGTTTCTGTCTGTTTTCTGTCTCTGTTTTTTCTGTCTCTGTCTCTCTGTCTCTCTTTCTGTCTCTCTCTGTCTCCATGTCTCTCTTTTTTCTCCCTCTCTCTCTCTTTCTCTCTCTGTCTATCTCTTACTCACACAAACACACATGCACAAACGTGACAAACATGGTGGGACAGAGATATCAAGTGTCTTTCTGGGTGTCCATGTTTGGTGTAGTGTGGAAAATCCAACATGAAGCACAGTATACCTGTATTATGTGTCTGAAGTCTATACTCCCATATGATAACACTGTGTTAGTCATAAACATCATGTTGTTTGATTCCTATAACAGATGTTAGTCATAAACATCATGTAGTTTGATTCCTACAACACATGCAACTCGGCCTCCCGAGTGGCGCAGAGGTCTAAGGCACTGCATCGCAGTGTTGTGGCGTCACTACAGCCTGGGGTTCGATCATTACCGGCCGTGACCGGGAGTCCCATAGGGTGGCGCACAATTGGCCCGGCGTCGTCCGGCTTAGGGGAGGGTTTACTTGGCTTATCGCGCTCTAGCGACTCCTTGTGGCGGGCCGGGCTCCTGCAGGCTGGCTTCGGTCGTCAGTTGAACGGTGTTTCCTCCGACACATTGGTGCAGCTGGCTTCCGGGTTAAGCAGTGGGTGTTATGAAGTGTGGTTTGGCGGGTCATGTTTCGGGGGACGCATGACTCGACCTTCGCCTCTCCCGAGCCCGTTGGGGAGTTGCAGCAATGAGACAAGATTGTAATCACGAAAAATAAAACAGATGCTTAAGTCATTTATATTATTTTTCTACTTCTACATGAGGTCATAATTAGTATTGTTAGCCATTGTGCGATCTGAGAGAGAAACTGCAGAAACAATCGTGAATAGTTTTACTGTCTGTGTTCTAACCTGACTTATTGAACTAAGAGTGAGACTGTCCTCATTATTGTCTCCACCCCCTCCAGGTGTCGCTTATTTTCCCCAGTGTATTTATCCCTGTGTTTCCTGTCTCTCTGTGCCAGTGTATTTATCCCTGTGTTTCCTGTTTCTCTGAGCCAGTGTATTTATCCTTGTGTTTCCTGTCTCTGAGCCAGTGTATTTATCCCTGTGTTTCCTGTCTCTCTGTGCCAGTGTATTTATCCCTGTGTTTCCTGTTTCTCTGAGCCAGTGTATTTATCCCTGTGTTTCCTGTCTCTCTGAGCCAGTGTATTTATCCCTGTGTTTCCTGTCTCTCTGTGCCAGTGTATTTATCCCTGTGTTTCCTGTTTCTCTGAGCCAGTGTATTTATCCCTGTGTTTCCTGTCTCTCTGAGCCAGTGTATTTATCCATGTGTTTCCTGTCTCTCTGGGCCAGTTTGTCTTGCATGTCCAAGTCAACCAGCAGTTTTTCCCGTTTTCCTGCTTTGCCTTTTCTCCTTTTTCTAGTCCTCCCAGTTTTGACCTTTGCCTGTTCTGGACTCTGTACCCGCCTGCCTGACCATTGTGCCTGCCCTGACCTCGACCCTGCCTGACCATTGTGCCTGCCCTGACCTCGAGCCTGCCTGACCATTGTGCCTGCCCTGACCTCGAGCCTGCATGACCATTGTGCCTGCCCTGATCTCGAGCCTGCCTGACCATTGTGCCTGCCCTGACCTCGAGCCTGCCTGGACTCTGTACCCTCCTGCCTGACCATTGTGCCTGCCCTGACCTCGAGCCTGCCTGGACTCTGTACCTGCCTGCCTGACCATTGTGCCTGCCCTGACCTCGAGCCTGCCTGGACTTTGTACCCGCCTGCCTGACCATTCTGCCTGCCCTGACCTCGAGCCTGCCTGGACTCTGTACCTGCCTGCCTGACCATTGTGCCTGCCCTGACCTCGAGCCTGCCTGGACTCTGTACCTGCCTGCCTGACCATTGTGCCTGCCCTGACCTCGAGCCTGCCTGGACTTTGTACCCGCCTGCCTGACCATTCTGCCTGCCCTGACCTCGAGCCTGCCTGGACTCTGTACCTGCCTGCCTGACCATTGTGCCTGCCCTGACCTCGAGCCTGCCTGGACTCTGTACCTGCCTGCCTGACCATTGTGCCTGCCCTGACCTCGAGCCTGCCTGGACTTTGTACCCGCCTGCCTGACCATTGTGCCTGCCCTGACCTCGAGCCTGCATGACCATTGTGCCTGCCCTGATCTCGAGCCTGCCTGACCATTGTGCCTGCCCTGACCTCGAGCCTGCCTGGACTCTGTACCCGCCTGCCTGACCATTCTGCCTGCCCTGACCTCGAGCCTGCCTGGACTCTGTACCTGCCTGCCTGACCATTCCGCCTGCCCTGACCTCGAGCCTGCCTGGACTCTGTACCCTCCTGCCTGACCATTGTGCCTGCCCTGACCTCGAGCCTGCCTGGACTCTGTACCTGCCTGCCTGACCATTGTGCCTGCCCTGACCTCGAGCCTGCCTGGACTTTGTACCCGCCTGCCTGACCATTCTGCCTGCCCTGACCTCGAGCCTGCCTGGACTCTGTACCTGCCTGCCTGACCATTGTGCCTGCCCTGACCTCGAGCCTGCCTGGACTCTGTACCTGCCTGCCTGACCATTGTGCCTGCCCTGACCTCGAGCCTGCCTGGACTTTGTACCCGCCTGCCTGACCATTCTGCCTGCCCTGACCTCGAGCCTGCCTGGACTCTGTACCTGCCTGCCTGACCATTGTGCCTGCCCTGACCTCGAGCCTGCCTGGACTCTGTACCTGCCTGCCTGACCATTGTGCCTGCCCTGACCTCGAGCCTGCCTGGACTTTGTACCCGCCTGCCTGACCATTGTGCCTGCCCTGACCTCGAGCCTGCCTGGACTCTGTACCCGCCTGCCTGACCATTCTGCCTGCCCTGACCTCGAGCCTGCCTGGACTCTGTACCCTCCTGCCTGACCATTGTGCCTGCCCTGACCTCGAGCCTGCCTGGACTCTGTACCTGCCTGCCTGACCATTGTGCCTGCCCTGACCTCGAGCCTGCCTGGACTTTGTACCCGCCTGCCTGACCATTGTGCCTGCCCTGACCTCGAGCCTGCCTGGACTCTCTACCCGCCTGCCTGACCATTGTGCCTGCCCTGACCTCGAGCCTGCCTGGACTCTGTACCCGCCTGCCTGACCATTGTGCCTGCCCTGACCTCGAGCCTGCCTGGACTCTGTACCCGCCTGCCTGACCATTGTGCCTGCCCTGACCTCAAGCCTGCCTGGACTCTGTACCCGCCTGCCTGACCATTGTGCCTGCCCTGACCTCGAGCCTGTCTGGACTTTGTACCCGCCTGCCCTGACCTCGAGCCTGCCTGGACTCTGACCTGGTTATGACCTCGAGTCTGCCTGGACTCTGATCTGGCCTTTTGCCTGTCCACGACCATTCTCTTGGACCCCTTTGGATTTATTAAACATCTTCAACTCCAACCATCTGCCTCCTGTGTCTGCATCTGGGTCTCGCCTAGTGTCATAATAGACTGTTTAATTTAAACCGTTTTGTGGAAGCTTTTAAAATGGTTAAGTGGATGTGAGATTTGGATTTTACCAGATGTTTTCTGATGACAAAACCAACAAAAACTTGTATAAAAGTTTGCTTCTTTATTGTCTAGACCTCCTGTTAAAAACGGGAAGAGAGAAGTGGTTGGAAACTCAAAACTTTCATGCTTAGTAACACTTAGCCTTCCAAGGACTTTTGTTTGTGCCTTCACCTCAGATTTTAATTGGATGGTTTTCATGCACCGCCCAGGCGGGACCTGTAAAACGCTTTCATTCATTTACAGCTGCGAAAGTCAACATTATAATGTAAATCTGGCGCCCCTCTCAGAGTTCAGGATCAATTAACTGGCAGAGATATGTGTCTGGAAATAATTGTGAAAACCCACACAGCTTAATAAAAATGTACCAACAGAAGGTATAATATCAATACTGTACCATTCTACCATTCTGCTGTACTCTGGGGGGGACACTACCATTCTGCTGTGCTCTGGGGGGGACACTACCATTCTGCTGTACTCTGGGGGGGACACTACCATTCTGCTGTACTCTGGGGGGGACACTACCATTCTGCTGTACTCTGAGAGGGACACTACCATTCTACCATTCTGCTATACTCTGAGGGGGACACTACCATTCTGCTGTACTCTGAGAGGGACACTGCCATTCTTCTGTACTCTGAGGGGGACACTACCATTCTGCTGTACTCTGAGGGGGACACTGCAATTCTGCTGTACTCTGAGGGGGACACTACCATTCTGCTGTACTCTGAGAGGGACACTGCCATTCTTCTGTACTCTGAGCAGGACACTACCATTCTGCTGTACTCCGAGGGGGGACTACCATTTTGCTGTACTCTGAGAGGGACACTGCCATTCTTCTGTACTCTGAGCAGGACACTACCATTCTGCTGTACTCCGAGGGGGGACTACCATTTTGCTGTACTCTGAGGGGGACACTGCCATTCTGCTGTACTCTGAGGGGGACACTACCATTTTGCTGTACTCCGAGGCGGGACTACCATTTTGCTGTACTCTGAGGGGAACACTACCATTCTGCTGTACTCTGAGGGGGACACCACCATTCTGCTGTACCCTGAAGAGGGGCTACCATTTTGCTGTACTCTGAGGGGGGCTACCATTCTGCTGTACTCCGAAGAGGGGCACTACCATTCTGCTGTACTCTGAGGGGGGCTACCATTCTGCTGTACTCCGAAGAGGGGCTACCATTTTGCTGTACTCTGAGGGGGACACTGCCATTCTGCTGTACTCTGAGGGAACACTACCATTCTGCTGTACTCTGAGGGGGACACTACCATTCTGCTGTACTCCGAGGGGGACACTACCATTCTGCTGTACTCTGAGGGGGGCTACCATTCTGCTGTACTCCGAAGAGGGGCACTACCATTTTGCTGTACTCTGAGAGGGACACTACCATTTTGCTGTACTCCGAAGAGGGGCTACCATTTTGCTGTACTCTGAGGGGGACACTACCATTCTGCTGTACTCCGAAGAGGGGCACTACCATTCTGCTGTACTCTGAGGGGGGCTACCATTCTGCTGTACTCCGAAGAGGGGCACTACCATTCTGCTGTACTCTGAGGGGGGCTACCATTCTGCTGTACTCTGAAGAGGGGCTACCATTCTGCTGTACTCCGAAGAGGGGCTACCATTCTGCTGTACTCCGAAGAGGGGCTACCATTTTGCTTTCCCACATGTGTCAGTCCAAAACACAACCACTGGAGATCTTGGGCTGCCATGCTGGCTCAATCTGGAACAAGTATTACCACCTGTACTTTGGGGGCTTTGTAGCCTGTAAGATGAATAGCACAGTAAAATGGAAAGGACAGTTGGACTAAATGAAACAGCGCTCATGCAGTCACTTTGAGATCAGTTCCTACAGTTAAGAGTCTTGACGCTACAGTGTTAAGGTTTAAGGTTTAACAGCCACTCTGTTTCTAATTGGTCTCCTGACGGGGTCCTGCTGTTAGTGATTCTGTCTGTGTTACACACAGGCTCAAATGGTACGCTACTGCATAACATAGACCCCTGTGGGCCCTGGTCAAAAGCAGTGCACTATGTTTGGAATTGGGTGTAGTTTAGGACACAGACAGACTAAGTGATATAGAGAAGCAGAGTCTGGGTGCCAGTCTGTTGCTGCTGTCTTGCCAACTCCTTATGTTTGGCTTGACAACGACAGCAACTGAGTTGGAAAGAGCACAAACAGGTCAGGATAAAACGGAGTACCATGTTGGTGGGGCACAGAACAGCAATTTGTCTGCAATTCCTCTGTGTGTCTGTGTCATGTTGGCCCACCCATGTCCTGGGGTATCTCAATAGTAACATGTTGGCCCACCCATGTCCTGGGGTATCTCAGTAGTAACATGTTGGCCCACCCATGTCCTGGGGTATCTCAATAGTAACATGTTGGCCCACCCATGTCCTGGGGTATCTCAGTAGTAACATGTTGGCCCACCCATGTTCTGGGGTATCTCAGTAGTAACATGTTGGCCCACCCATGTCCTGGGGTATCTCAGTAGTAACATGTTGGCCCACCCATGTCCTGGGGTATCTCAGTAGTAACATGTTGGCCCCCCATTCATTCTAGTGTCTAACCCCACTATAATGAGTGCAGCCACATTGGTGCAGTAGATATGTACAACAGATATCAACTAGAGGTCAGAACCATGTCCACCTTCTTCTGACAGATATTTGATCCAGTCTAGGGACATTGATGAGAATACATCTGCTCTGACAGGTATTTGATCCAGTCTAGGGACATGGATGAGAATACATCTGTTCTGACAGATATTTGATCCAGTCTAGGGACATGGATGAGAATACATCTGTTCTGACTGCACACAAGCCATAGATGAGGTACACCCACAGCACAGTACATAACCATTACGGCCCAGTTTTCACAGATACAGTGTCAGGCACTGTGTTGTTCTGTCTACCTGATAGAATAATTTGTATATTTAAGATAATGACTAAAGTATTCCACCCTGAAACCATATAATTGTATGAAATGTGTTAGAGTCAAAATCCAATAATGTGTGTGACCAGACTTTTTTAAGACTAGGCCATTGTGTTACTATTTCGCAGTATGAGCAGGGTATAGCTGAGACATTCAAGGACAACTGAACTGTCGACTTGTGATAACGCTGAAACTAATAACTGGAAAGAGGCCTCCCCACCCTAGGGAGGAGAGCAACTGAGCAACGGCTTGCAGAAGATTATGAAACATGTTGCAGAAGGGTGATAAACAATGTATGTGAACTTTGGAAAAATATAGCCCACCTAAAGAGAGGTGGAGTTTCTACTGATGTGAGTTCATTTGTGTGTGTGTGCTATAAAAATATTGTGTTCTCATTTTGAAGTCAGAGCGCTCTCTGAATAAAGTATTGATCTATTGCAGACTGGGACTTTGTCTAATTCTTCATTAACCAGAGCCTTACAACTTCTGGGAATTGGTCAAAGCTTGAGTGATAGTTGAGTTCAACCACTGAGATAGCAAAATTCAGTGCAGCTCATCGGTGCAGCTCATCGGTGCAGCTCATCGGTGCAGCTCATAGGAACATCGGTGCAGGTCATAGGAACATCGGTGCAGCTCATCGTTGCAGCTCATAGGAACATCGGTGCAGCTCATAGGAACATCAGTGCAGCTCATCGGTGCAGCTCATAGGAACATTGGTGCAGCTCATTGGTGCAGCTCATCGTTGCAGCTCATAGGAACATCGGTGCAGCTCATAGGAACATCAGTGCAGCTCATCGGTGCAGCTCATAGGAACATCGGTGCAGCTCATTGGTGCAGCTCATCGGTGCAGCTCATCGGTACAGCTCATAGGAACATCGGAGCAGAACATCGGTGCAGCTCATCAGTGCAGCTCATTGGTACAGCTCATCGGTGCAGCTCATCGGTGCAGCTCATCGGTGCAGCTCATCGGTACAGCTCATCGGTGCAGCTCATCGGTGCAGCTCATCGGTGCAGCACATCGGTGCAGCTCATCGGTGCAGCTCATCCGTGCAGCTCATCGGTACAGCTCATCGGTGCAGCACATCGGTACAGCTCATCGCTGCAGCTCACACACAAGTGGAGTTGAAGCGGAATGAATCTATGGCCAATAAAACTTTGTGGGGTTTTCTCACTGACCTCAAGGCCCCTTTTATTTTGTAAATCACAGGAGATTTAGTTCTGTAATCAACCTGCTTTCCATGTCACCTTTCTCAACATTACTAAGAAGTTTTTAGGGCTTAATGCTCCATTTAAAGAAAACAGAAGCTGAATGTAGTTAGAAAGCCTGGTATTTGAGAAGAAGTGAATGAGATACATTCATATATTATCCTCACTGACTTTAGGACCTCTGAAAGAGAGGAGATATGATGACCCAAATACCTCACGGTCATTGACCATACCTCTCCCCCGTCTCTCCCTATCCCTCCATTCTCCCCCACCAACACATTTCTCCCCCACCCTGCTCTTCCCCCCTCTCTTCCTCCTATCTCCCCCATCCTGCTCTTCCCCCCTCTCTTCCTCCTCTCTCCCCCACCCTGCTCTTCCCCCCTCTCTTCCTCCTATCTCCCCCATCCTGCTCTTCCCCCCTCTCTTCCTCCTCTCTCCCCCACCCTGCTCTTCCCCCCTCTCTTCCTCCTCTCTCCCCCACCTTGCTCTTCCCCCCTCTCTTCCTCCTCTCTCCCCCACCCTGCTCTTCCCCCCTCTCTTCCTCCTCTCAACAGAAGATGACATTCCGGTGGGGAGCAGCAGAGGGAAGAGGTCTAGATTGGGGTGTAGGGGTGTAAGTCTGAGAGCCTGGTGAGTCAGTCAATCATATTTCAGAACAGACAGAGAACCACACCACTGGCGCCACACCAGTACAGAGCAGAGAGGCTAGAGAGGGGAGGGTTACACACACACACACACACACACACACACAGAGTACCCTGTCCGCACCACAGAGGAATCGCTGGTCTGTACTGGAGAACAGATGTCAGAGTGAATGGTTTATGCTCCATGGTGAACTGCCTGGAGTCACACAGCAATCCTTTTCCATTCTTCAGTCTGTGTTTACATACAACATGTACCATCCTTCACACATCTAACAGACATCCAACCAGAAAAAGGGTTGGCAAAGAGACAAAGCAGAACGTTGCCTTTTAGCCAGCATGAAACAAAGAGAGGGAATGGGTGTTAGATTAGAACCTCCATGTTTTTGTGGAGATTCATAACTATCCTGGGGTTTGTTATTAGCTTTATCAGAGAGACAGAGAGAGAGGGGGAGAAGAGAGAGAGAGGACCGAGAGAGAGAGAGAGAGAGAGAGAGAGAGAGAGAGAGAGAGAGACAGAGAGACAGAGAGACAGAGAGACAGAGAGACAGAGAGGGGAGGGAGAGAGAGAGAGAGAGAGAGACAGAGAGACAGAGAGACAGAGAGACAGAGAGGGAGGGAAGAGAGAGAGAGGACAGAGAGAGAGAGAGAGAGAGAGAGACAGAGAGAGAGAGAGGGGGGGAGATAATTAGAGAGAAAGAGAGAGAGAGAGATAGAGGGGTGGCGGACTGTCTGTGTGTTCTTTAGAGGTGTTTTGAACAATGGGACAGGATATTTATTTATGGAGTGAGGACACCAAGGTGCTCATGGGATAAGACAGATGTTCTGCCTTATTATTATTCGACCATGCTGGTCATTTATGAACATTTGAACATCTTGACCATGTTCTGTTATAATCTCCACCCGGCACAGCCAGAAGAGGACTGGCCACCCCACATAGCCTGGTTCCTCTCTAGGTTTCTTCCTAGGTTTTGGCCTTTCTAGGGAGTTTTTCCTAGCCACCGTGCTTCTACACCTGCATTGCTTGCTGTTTGGGGTTTTAGGCTGGGTTTCTGTACAGCACTTTGAGATATCAGCTGATATACAAAGGGCTATATAAAATTGATTTGATTTGATTTGATTTGATTCTAAAATAATAACTAAGATGACACATAATTCTTCTAACACTCTGATACCTGTGATCCCATTCCTCTTGTCTAAACCCTGGTTCTCTGCCAATGAGGAAAGGAAAAGGGGGAGACCTAGTCAGTTGCACAACTGAATGGTTTCAATTCAAATGTGTCTTCTGCATTTAACCCAACCCCTCTGAATCAAACTGTCAGGCTGGGTAACAGAAGGGGTTCGAGCCCTGTGAGTCTTAAATAGCTCATGATAATCTCTCCTGTTGACTGGTGACGAGAAAGAGACAGGTGTGTTGTATCTCCATGACGACCCGGGCCCACACAGACACAGCCACTCACTGACAGACACACAGACAGTGTGACAGGGAATAACACAGGGATAACTAGCCTTCTGGTCCAGGCTGTGGAGAGAAGGAAATGGAATGTATTCCGTATGGGGGGCTGGAAAGAGGGAATTCATTAGTTCCAGAATCTTCTAGGGGAGAGTGGGGTATGATGAGCCAAAGGGGTAAGTTGAGGAGGCACCCTTGTTTCTAGGAAACCATAGACAAAATGTCTAATTTGACCAAATATTTAGGAAATATATATATATTTTTTGTGATATCCAATTGCGATCTGGTCTTATCGCTGCACCTCCCCAACGGGCTCAGGAGAGTCATGAGGTCAAGTCATGAGTCCTCAGCCAGACCGAGATTCTTAACACCCGCCCGCTTAACCCGGAAGCCAGCCGTTACACCGTTCAACCGATGACTGAAGTCAGCCTGCAGGCGCCCGGCCCGCCACAAGGAGTCAGCCTGCAGGTGCCCGGCCCGCCACAAAGAGTCAGCCTGCAGGTGCCCGGCCCGCCACAAAGAGTCAGCCTGCAGGCGCCCGGCCCGCCACAAGGAGTCGCTAGAGGACGCTGGGCCAATTGTGCACCGCCCTATAGGACTCCAGGTCACGGCTGGTTGTGACACAGCCTGGGATCGAATCCGGGTCTGTAGTGACGCCTCAAGTGTGGGCTAACATAGTAAAAATGTTATCCTTGGGGTAAGTTGTGTCAGTGGTTGAGCCAATGGCAAGTTGAGCAAGTGTTGTCTTCCCAGGTGTAATGCAAGGCATTATCTCTAGGATATGAGGTAAAAACAAGGCCTGGCCTGTGTTAAAAGTGTAAAAAAAAGTACAATGTGTTTGTTAGGTGTTAAGCCTAAAAAGAGAAAAGAGGTCCTTTTGCATCCCTTTGAGATGTTCAGTAGAAGTTGAGCATCAACGTTGAATTTTAAAAGCCTGTAATATTAAAATGACTAAATTCGATTTTTATTATGAATAAAGACTTGCTAAAGTCAAATCAAATCAAATTTTATTTGTCACATACACATGGTTAGCAGATGTTAATGCGAGTGTAGCGAAATGCTTGTGCTTCTAGTTCCGATAATGCAGTAATAACCAACGAGTAATCCAACTAACAATTCCAAAACTACTACCTTATACACACAAGTGTAAAGGGATAAAGAATATGTACATAAAGATATATGAATGATTGATGGTACAGAGCAGCATAGGCAAGATGCAGTAAATGGTATCGAGTACAGTATATACACATGAGATGAGTAATGTAGGGTATGTAAACAAAGTGCCATAGTTTAAAGTGGCTAGTGATACATGTATTACATAAAGATGCAGTAGATGATATAGAGTACAGTATATATTGGTTAAAGCATTGGGCCAGTAACTGAAAGGTTGCTAAATCGAATCCCCGAGCTGACAAGATAAAATCTGTATTTCTGCCCCTGACCAGGTCACTTGACCCACTGTTCCTAAGCTGTCATTGTAAATAAGAATTTGTTCTTAACTGACTTGCATGGTTTAATAATTCTGAAGATTATGATTCATCTAATGAAATGTCTGTCTCCCTGTTTTGTGAACTGAGCTTGTCGAGCATAACACGTTAGCCATAGATAGACAGGCTAGAAATGTTTGTACAATAAATAAGTAATGTGAAGCTTGCATTCAATTGCCCCTTCCTGTTGTACACGACAAGCTTCAATTCCCCCTGTCACAGGGGATTTATGGCTGATTTAAGAAGAAATCATCAACTCTGTTACGGTCAACCCTGTTACGGTCAACCCTGTTACGGTCAGCCCTGTTACGGTCAACCCTGTTAAGGTCAACCCTGTTACGGTCAACCCTGTTAAGGTCAACCCTGTTACGGTCAACCCTGTTATGGTCAACCCTGTTACGGTCAGCCCTGTTACGGTCAACCCTGTTAAGGTCAACCCTGTTAAGGTCAACCCTGTTACGGTCAACCCTGTTAAGGTCAACCCTGTTATGGTCAACCCTGTTAAGGTCAACCCTGTTACGGTCAACCCTGTTATGGTCAACCCTGTTACGGTCAACCCTGTTACGGTCAACTCTGTTACTTTATTTGGCACTTACAGTTTTTTTCGATTGCTAAACGACAGTGGGCACAACTGGAGTCACATGTGCAACACTCTAACTACAGTCTGCACTACCAACAGTCACCTGAGCTAAACAGTTCACATCACCTGCAAAACTCATTCCAAGCAACACAACTCTTAACACATGGCTCAAAACACGCTCAGTGCAGCCAAACACTATGCACAACCCTCACTGAGATAACACACACTGTCACTCAGAACACACTGAGAGTAAAAACACTAGCATCAAACACCAATACAGAAAATACAAACTTTTCATCTTTACAGTTTGAACAATTTCAGTGACTTCATACAAAGTAATATTTTCTTCAAAGAAAAGAGTGACATTCTTTCACATGATTTATTACAATTTTTAGAACATAACAATTCTTTAAGGTCAATGAAAATTAGCAGTTTCAATAGTCTGTAGTAATTTACGGAATTACAGTAATGAGAAAAAAAAGGTAGAAACTAAAAGTACATACTGTAATTCGAACAAATAATTGAGGGGCTAATCCTGCCTCTCTCTAGCATCAGGCCACAGGTTTTCTTCAACATCACATCTAATGTTTTCTCTTGCCATGCACCTGGGGAAGAACCTTCTGGAGTGCCTTATCCATCCCTGGCAGTCCTCTGGACTCGTGTCCTCACATCCGGCACGCATGGCTTCCAAAAGAGACATTTGGTCATGTGGGTGGTGACCAAACACTTTCCACCTCCAGGCAGAGAAAAACTCCTCTATTGGGTTGAGGAAGGGTGAATATGCAGGCAGGTACAAAACCATACATCTGTGATGTGCTGCAAACCAATCTGTGACAGCTGCAGAGTGGTGAAAAGCAATGTTATCGCAAACTATGACAAAAACTTGGGGGTTTCTTACTGGCTCCCCCTGTTCTGCTGGCACTAGCTGAGCATAGAGCTGTTCTAGGAAAGCTATAAGCCTTTCTGTGTTGTATGGGCCAATGAGTGGTGTGTTGAGAAGCAAACCATCATTGGCCATTGCAGCACACATGGTGATATTTCCCCCCCTTTGGCCTGGAACCTCCACAGTGGCCCTTTGACCTATAACATTCCTTCCTCTGCGCCGTGTTTTGGCAAGGTTAAATCCAGCTTCATCGATAAATACAAATGAATGTGGTCTTTCCAGTGCTTCCACCTCCATTACTCTCTGAAAAACAGTAAGTGCACAGTTTTACTGTAGAAATGCTAGTTTTTTTTTTTACTGTAAATATTTTGTATAGCTGTGTACGTAACCTCAGACGTCGTACCTGGACATATTGGTATCTTTGCTCTTTTACCCGTTCACTGTTTCTCTCGAACGGTACAGTGTATAACTGTTTCATTGTAACTTGGTGTTTCTTTAGGACTCGAGCAATAGTTGTTGTGCTGACAGAATTAACATTTTCAAATATATCATTATCAGCCAGCACTCTATCTTGAATCTCCTGCAGTTTTATTGCATTGTTGAGAACAACCATGTCAACAATAGCATTTTCCTGCGCATCTGAATATATTTTTCCTCTTCCCCCTGTTGGGGGCAGCCTTTGGGTCCTGTTGTAAAAATATATTTTACAGTCAAACTTACTGTAATATATATCAGTGTAAATATTCTATAATTGCAATACAAAATAGATTCCTGTAATGTTTTCATTTACTGTAAGGATGTAACTCTCACCTGTTTGCATGATGGAAAATGCGCATTACAGATGCCACTGTGGATCTTTGCAGATTGGGTTGCACCCTCAACCCTGCCTCTCTCAATGAGAGACCATGGTTCACGACATGACATGGTCTATAAGTGTAGCCCTTATTTAATCTGAAATAACAGCTCTTTGTCTTCTTTGTCTTCCTCCACGCATCCGCCCTCTCCCTGCCACCCTTCTCCCTCCACGAACCCATCTTCCTTGTTCCGTTTCCAAAATGAGTCTTTCTGAGCTCTACCTATATATACTGTAATATGTGTGTGTGTTCACTAACAAGTCTAAAACAAGACACCTGCTTAGCCTTTCAGCTGAAATTGCAATCAGCAGTGTTTGAAAGGCACAAGGCTGAAATCTATTCTGTTTTGAATGTGTGGTTCACAGTTTTGACAGCAGTGTGTTAGCATTTGAACAAAGTGCTGTAAATCCACAGTGTTGTGCAGGTTGTGGTTAAAGTCATGGGATAAGTGTGTAGAGTTTTGAAAACTGTGTTCAAGCAATGAAAAACGAACTAGAGTTTGGTCCACATGAACTGCTGCTGTGCAGACTGTAGTTAGAGTTTTGCACATGTGACTCAAGTTGTGTCCACTGTCGTTTAGCAATCGAAAAAAACTGTAATAGGCAGTTACTATAGTATTTTTTTTATTTAACCTCTTGAGATGGGAGAATGTGTTTTTTAATTAAGTTGCTCTTTATGAAAAAATATTAAAATCAGGTGAAATAAAACTTTTTTTTTAATGAAGTTACACTGTACCTTAAGGTACTCATTTGATGGAACGACCCAGCTCTCAGCCACTGATAGGCCGTGAGGCTAAAGACCACACCCAGCTCCCAGCCACTGATAGGCTGTTAGGCTAATGGAGTGTGTGAGGCTAAATATTAAGGGTTTGGTTTTTGTTTTCATTCAGGAAGAAGGGAAGATCCATTTCACTTTTCATCTCAAGTGCTAGTCATGAGTGGTGCCAAACTAGCAGATGTATAAACACTACCACGACTTAATATTGTAGGATTATTCCACACACACGCCTGTGACACTGTAACAACATTATCCTAGGGAATTAATACAACTTGAAGGAGTGTGTACTGGACTGTTGGAATGTCCCAAAGAGGAAAGTTTGTGTGTGTGTGTGTGTGTGTGTGTGTGTGTGTGTGTGTGTGTGTGTGTGTGTGTGTGTGTGTGTGTGTGTGTGTGTGTGTGAGTGTTTGTGTGTGTGTGTGTGTGTGTGTTTCCATGATTCTGGGTGTGCTGTATACACTGAGCCACACAGTTAGAGTTAAACAATGCTTCTGTTTGATTTACAGTGACAGCACAAATACCACAAATCTCTCTCACACTGATCCCTCTACTTTGAGCTTTCCTTTTCCTCCCTCTCTCTCTCTCTCTGGGAGTAGAGTGGTTGTCTTTTTCCATGGCTGTGCAAAGAAAGCTCTCAGTGAAGTGTGGAGGAACGGCTACAATCACATCCTACACTCTTTCACGGTGTCTCTTGAGTGTCTTGCTGAGTGTGACTGTCTGTGAGTGTGACTGTGAGTGTGTGTGTGTGTGTGTGTGTGTGTGTGTGTGTGTGTGTGTGTGAGTGTGTGAGTGTGTGAGTGAGTGAGTGTGTGTGTGTGTGTGAGTGTGAGTGTGTGTGTGTGTGTGTGTGTGTGTGAGTGTGTGAGTGTGAGTGTGAGTGTGTGTGTGTGTGTGTGTGTGACTGCACAGAGTCATAAATAGCTGAAAACCTTAATAAAGCCACTGTACAACGTGGCACGGTGCTACAACACTGTAATTCACCACAGACTTATTTGCTCTGATTTTTATTGAGCATTTATTTTTAAATAAGAGCTAAAACTCCATAAAATATCCAATTAAAGAAACAAATAGTAAAAACTTAATTGACTTGTAACATCAGGGTCATGGCAACATGGATAACGAATCATCAGGGAGTGAGGTCACCCTCCAATGATAGACAAGGGGGAGGTGTTGACTGTGAGGTCATTCACCAATGATAGACAAGGGGGAGGTGTTGACAGTGAGGTCACCCTCCAATGATAGACAAGGGGGAGGTGTTGACAGTGAGGTCACCCTCCAATGATAGACAAGGGGGAGGTGTTGACTGTGAGGTCATTCACCAATGATAGACAAGGGGGAGGTGTTGACAGTGAGGTCATTCACCAATGATAGACAAGGGGGAGGTGTTGACAGTGAGGTCATTCACCAATGATAGACAAGGGGGAGGTGTTGACAGTGAGGTCATTCACCAATGATAGACAAGGGGGAGGTGTTGACTGTGAGGTCATTCACCAATGATAGACAAGGGGGAGGTGTTGACAGTGAGGTCATTCACCAATGATAGACAAGGGGGAGGTGTTGACAGTGAGGTCACCCTCCAATGATAGACAAGAGCTAGGTGTGACAGTTGGTCTTTTATGCTTTTGACATTAAAGTGAATTAATAGGTTTAGATTGTTGACATTTGAGCTCAGCTTTTAATTCAACAGAGGTATGTCATTCAAAGATTAAATCTGGCATATTTTATCAATGGAAAGATAACTAATAAAGTACATCTGAAGTGGTCCATAACATCTGTCTGTTTCAATCACGTTGAACGGGAGCAGATCTATCCACAGGTGACTTCACTGTTTTCATGTTTTCAGGACACAAGAACAAACCATGCCTCTGAGGAGGGCAAAGACTTTCTCCCAGGAGCCTGTAGAACTGCAGTGCCCGCACAGACACAGACACTATAACATACACACAGGGCCATGCCTCTGAGGAGGACAAAGACTTTCCCCCAGGAGCCTGTAGAACTGCAGTGCCCGCACAGACACAGACACTATAACATACACACAGGGCCATGCCTCTGAGGAGGACAAAGACTTTCTCCCAGGAGCCTGTAGAACTGCAGTGCCCGCACAGACACAGACACTATAACATACACACACAGGGCCATGCCTCTGAGGAGGACAAAGACTTTCCCCCAGGAGCCTGTAGAACTGCAGTGCCCGCACAGACACAGACACTATAACATACACACAGGGCCATGCCATCTCAACACCAGAGAAACTAAGCAGCCATGTTGTTATCAAATTCAGGCAGACTGGGGCACATTAAGAGAGAGAGCGTTATTTGAAAGCCGGTAATAGGAACCAGATTGCTCCTTTAATTAGCGCGTCTCAGTGTGACACTATGCCTCATTATCCTGCTGCCTACAGCTACAACATGTGGAAACAAGCCCAGCCATAGGAAGTGATGTTGGAGGAACCGGTCTAGACGGACGAACATGGATGTCGAGAGGACCACGGGGGTCTAGGCTGGGCTGTGGAAGGAGAAGAATCAATAGCACCACTCACACAGTTCTCAACTTGTCACAGAAGGAGACAGAGACGTTTAGAACAGGTTTTTGCCAGGATTAGGGAAAGATTTCCTCATCATGAAGAAAACTATCAGACTCCTACTGCTCCTTGCACGGCCAGTCAACAGATTGTCATAACTTGTTATATCCCTTGTAATGGGATATATTATACCGTTGTTATGACAACGTTATGGCTTGATGATGATGGTTGTTTACAATTACCTACTGCTGTAGGATACAGCCGATAAAGTAGGAGTGTGTCTTTGTTTAAGCATGGCCCCATCTCATTGCCTTGGTGCATTTACACAAAGCTCATTTAGGACAATATTGTTATCCTGACCCGTAGTACGAGACAGGGGAGGAAGTTAGCCTAGCGGTTAAGAGCGTTGGGCTAGTAACCAGAAGGTCGAATCCCCGAGCTGGCAAGGTGGATAAATCTACCATTCTGTTCCCTGGGCGCAGATGGGGTGGATATCCATCAAGGTAGCCCCCCTCTCTGATTCAGAGGGGTTTTGTTAAATGAGGAAGACCCATGTCAGTTGAATGCATTGAGGTGTACAACGGACTAGGTCTCCCCATTCTCTCCTACAAGGAGGTTAACACATGTAACATGCACATCCACAACATCCACCTCTCTCCACCAGTCAATGGTTTGGAATGTAGTGAAATAGAGGTCGAGGTAAAGGGTCTCTCATGTCACACTGCTTCATCAACATCCTGGAGAGCACCACTCAAATCCCACACAGCTGTGTCAACACCACGGAGTAGAATAAGCATTCAGACAGAGATACCTAAATGAATCATTAATGCAAGGCAGTAATATTTTCACACACTGTGTCGTCGTTGTATGGCTGTTTCGGGTCTGGCACATTCATGTCTCGCCGCCGTGGTAACAAACGTGATTTTCTTGTAACAGTGACACAAGCTAGAGGGCATTCTTTACCTAGAACACACACAGACAAAGACCAGGAAAAGTGCCTCCCGAGTGGCTCAGTGGTCTAAGGAACTGCATCACAGTGGTCTAAGGCACTGCATCACAGTGGTCTAAGGCACTGCATCACAGTGGTCTAAGGAACTGCATCACAGTGGTCTAAGGAACTGCATCACAGTGGTCTAAGGCACTGCATCACAGTGGTCTAAGGCACTGCATCACAGTGGTCTAAGGAACTGCATCACAGTGGTCTAAGGAACTGCATCACAGTGGTCTAAGGAACTGCATCACAGTGGTCTAAGGAACTGCATCACAGTGGTCTAAGGAACTGCATCACAGTGGTCTAAGGAACTGCATCACAGTGGTCTAAGGAACTGCATCACAGTAGTCTAAGGAACTGCATCACAGTGGTCTAAGGAACTGCATCACAGTGGTCTAAGGAACTGCATCACAGTGGTCTATGGAACTGCATCACAGTGGTCTAAGGAACTGCATCACAGTGGTCTAAGGAACTGCATCACAGTGGTCTAAGGAACTGCATCACAGTGGTCTAAGGAACTGCATCACAGTGGTCTAAGGAACTGCATCACAGTGGTCTAAGGAACTGCATCACAGTGGTCTAAGGCACTGCATCACAGTGGTCTATGGAACTGCATCACAGCGGTCTAAGGAACTGCATCACAGTGGTCTAAGGAACTGCATCACAGTGGTCTAAGGCACTGCATCACAGTGGTCTAAGGCACTGCATCACAGTGGTCTAAGGAACTGCATCACAGTGGTCTAAGGAACTGCATCACAGTGGTCTAAGGAACTGCATCACAGTGGTCTAAGGAACTGCATCACAGTGGTCTAAGGAACTGCATCACAGTGGTCTAAGGAACTGCATCACAGTGGTCTAAGGAACTGCATCACAGTAGTCTAAGGAACTGCATCACAGTGGTCTAAGGAACTGCATCACAGTGGTCTAAGGAACTGCATCACAGTGGTCTATGGAACTGCATCACAGTGGTCTAAGGAACTGCATCACAGTGGTCTAAGGAACTGCAACACAGTGGTCTAAGGAACTGCATCACAGTGGTCTAAGGAACTGCATCACAGTGGTCTAAGGAACTGCATCACAGTGGTCTAAGGAACTGCATCACAGTGGTCTAAGGCACTGCATCACAGTGGTCTATGGAACTGCATCACAGTGGTCTAAGGAACTGCATCACAGTGGTCTAAGGAACTGCATTGAGGTGGTCTAAGGAACTGCATCACAGTGGTCTAAGGAACTGCATCACAGTGGTCTAAGGAACTGCATTGAGGTGGTCTAAGGAACTGCATCACAGTGGTCTAAGGAACTGCATCGTAGTGTTAACTGTGTCACTACAGATCCGGGAGACCCATGAGGCGGCGCACAATTGGCCCTGTCTCTACAACCTCCTGTCTCTACAACCTCCTGTCTCTACAACCTCCTGTCTCTACAACCTCCTGTCTCTACAACCTCCTGTCTCTACAACCTCCTGTCTCTAAAACCTCCTGTCTCTACAACCTCCTGTCTCTACAACCACCTGTCTCTACAACCTCCTGTCTCTACAACCTCCTGTCTGGAAAACCTCCTGTGTCATTCCACATTAGTGCCTGCTGGTCTATCTGAAGAAACCAGAATGTTTATGTCAATTGTAGTTGTGCTCAGTCTTGGTCCGGAGGGCATCTTAAACAAGTAAAAACAAGTTATGGGTATTAATAATAACAGCACCAGCAAGAGGCCCTGGTGGTTGTGAGTTAAATTAAAGACATTCTGTCTCTTGTGGGGCAAGATTTTCCTCACATGCATTATGACATCATCACCCTGTCCCGTTGATGGCAGAGGGTTGTCTTGGTGATAGATTCCGTGTCAGCCAAAAGGTTCTGCAGCTATGAGAATTTGTGAGCAGAGTGGAACAGACAGAGTAGAATGGAACAGCAGTGGAATTTCTGAATTCTCCCTGGAAACAGTCTAACCTGTAACTGGTTCCAGGCCTGTCTGAACGGCCATCTGACCTCAGAGGAAGAGACAGCTGTGATAGGTCTATGCCCTCCAGGAGGGCCCAAATACCATTTGAATGCGTCTCCTAAACCACAGCAATATACACAAGGAGGGGGGCAATGATGTGAAGGAAACTGCAGCTAGAGACTTCAGTCAGGGAAAAGGAGGGAGATAAATTACATGGACTAACTTTCTTTGGGTTCTTGTGTTTCTGCTCTGTTAGCAGTTTTGGATGTGATTTGCTTTGTAATGTCATTTTCTGTTTCCTTTGATTTATTTATCTAATGTTCTTATGTATTATACTGTAGTGTTTCCAACAATATGTTACCATTTACTATACTGTAGTGTTACCAACAATATGGCATCATTTACTATACTGTAGTGTCACCAACAATGTGGTATAATTTACTATACTGTAGTGTTACCAACAATATGTTCTCATGTATTATACTGTAGTTTTTCCAACAATATGTTACCATTTACTATACTGTAGTGTTTCCAACAATTTGTTACCATTTACTATACTGTAGTGTTACCAACAATATGTTACCATTTACTATACTGTAGTGTTACCAACAACATGTTACCATTTACTATACTGTAGTGTTTCCAACAATATGCTACCATTTACTATACTGTAGTGTTTCGAACAATATGTTACCATTTACTATACTGTAGTGTTTCCAACAATATGTTACCATTTACTATACTGTAGTGTTACCAACAATATGTTACCATTTACTATACTGTAGTGTTACCAACAATATGCTACCATTTTCTATACTGTAGTGTTACCAACAATATGTTACCATTTACTATACTGTAGTGTTTCCAACAATATGTTACCATTTACTATACTGTAGTGTTACCAACAATATGTTACCATTTACTATACTGTAGTGTTACCAACAATATGTTACCATTTACTATACTGTAGTGTTTCGAACAATATGTTATAATTTACTATACTGTAGTGTTTCGAACAATATGTTACCATTTACTATACTGTAGTGTTACCAACAATATGTTACCATTTACTATACTGTAGTGTTACCAACAATATGGCATCATTTACTATACTGTAGTGTTACCAACAATATGTTATAATTTACTATACTGTAGTGTTACCAAAAATATGCTACCATTTACTATACTGTAGTGTTACCAACAATATGTTACCATTTACTATACTGTAGTGTTTCCAACAATATGTTACCATTTACTATACTGTAGTGTTACCAACAATATGTTACCATTTACTATACTGTAGTGTTACCAACAACATGTTACCATTTACTATACTGTAGTGTTTCCAACAATATGCTACCATTTACTATACTGTAGTGTTTCGAACAATATGTTACGATTTACTATACTGTAGTGTTTCCAACAATATGTTACCATTTACTATACTGTAATGTTACCAACAATATGTTACCATTTACTATACTGTAGTGTTACCAACAATATGGCATCATTTACTATACTGTAGTGTTACCAACAATATGTTATAATTTACTATACTGTAGTGTTACCAAAAATATGCTACCATTTACTATACTGTAGTGTTACCAACAATATGTTACCATTTACTATACTGTAGTGTTACCAACAATATGTTACCATTTACTATACTGTAGTGTTTCCAACAATATGTTACCATTTACTATACTGTAGTGTTACCAACAATATGCTACCATTTTCTATACTGTAGTGTTACCAACAATATGTTACCATTTACTATACTGTAGTGTTTCCAACAATATGTTACCATTTACTATACTGTAGTGTTACCAACAATATGTTACCATTTACTATACTGTAGTGTTACCAACAATATGTTACCATTTACTATACTGTAGTGTTACCAACAATATGGCATCATTTACTATACTGTAGTGTCACCAACAATGTGGTATCATTTACTATACTGTAGTGTTACCAACAATATGTTACCATTTACTATACTGTAGTGTTACCAACAATATGTTATCATTTACTATACTGTAGTGTTACCAACATTATGTTACCATTTACTATACTGTAGTGTTACCAACAATATGTTACCATTTACTATACTATAGTGATACCAACAATATGCTACCATTTACTATACTGTAGTGTTACCAACAATATGCTACCATTTACTATACTGTAGTGTTACCAACAATATGGTATCATTTACTATACTGTAGTGTTTCCAACAATATGTTACCATTTACTATACTGTAGTGTTACCAACAATATGTTGCCATTTACTATACTGTAGTGTTACCAACAATATGTTACCATTTACTATACTATAGTGTTACCAACAATATGGTATCATTTACTATACTGTAGTGTGACCAACAATATGGTATCATTTACTATACTGTAGTGTTTCCAACAATATGTTACCATTTACTATACTGTAGTGTTACCAACATTATGTTACCATTTACTATACTGTAGTGTTACCAACAATATGTTACCATTTACTATACTATAGTGATACCAACAATATGCTACCATTTACTATACTGTAGTGTTACCAACAATATGCTACCATTTACTATACTGTAGTGTTACCAACAATATGGTATCATTTACTATACTGTAGTGTTTCCAACAATATGTTACCATTTACTATACTGTAGTGTTACCAACAATATGTTGCCATTTACTATACTGTAGTGTTACCAACAATATGTTACCATTTACTATACTATAGTGATACCAACAATATGCTACCATTTACTATACTGTAGTGTTACCAACAATATGCTACCATTTACTATACTGTAGTGTTACCAACAATATGTTGCCATTTACTATACTGTAGTGTTACCAACAATATGCTACCATTTACTATACTGTAGTGTCACCAACAATCTTTTTATATATTTTTCCTAAAAACTCAACTTCAAAACATTCTCCTGCAACCCGCTGTCACGCCCTGACCCTAGATTGCTTTGTGTGTTTCTATTTTTCGTTTGGTCAGGGTGTGATGTGGGTGGGTATTCTATGTTGTATGTCTAGGTGTTGTGTTTCTATGTTTAGGCCTGGTATGGTTCCCAATCAGAGGCAGCTGGTTATCGTTGTCTCTGATTGAGAACCATACTTAGGCAGCCTGTTTTTCCACTATGGGTTGTGCGTAGTTGTTTTCTGTCTCTGTGTTCTGCACCAGACAGAACTGTTTCGTGTTGGTCTATTTTTGTTATTTTGTCTTAGTGTTCTGAGTTCAAATAAATATTAACATGGACACTTACCACGCTACGTTTTTGTCCGATCTTGACTACTCTTCATCAGACGAAGAGGATCGTTACACCCGCCTCACCAAATGTGGTGCGGATCTGTTTTTTCCCCAAAAGTATTATTCACCTCGTATCCGAAATCCACAACAGAAGCTAGCCAGAATTTAGCCAGCTCACTAGCTAACGTTAGTATTCAGCTAACCACGGCTAGCGGTCATCAGCTATCCTTTAGCTGGGTTTCTGCTCTGTTAGCAGTTTTGGATGTGATTTGCTTTGTAATGTCATTTTCTGTTTCCTTTGATTTATTTATCTAATGTTCTTATGTATTATACTGTAGTGTTTCCAACAATATGTTACCATTTACTGTACTGTTGTATCACTAAAAATGTGTTACCATTTACTATATTGTAGTGTTACCAACAATATGTTCCCATTTACTATACTGTAGTGTTACCAACAATATGTTACCATTTACTATACTGTAGTGTTACCAACAATATGTTGCCATTTACTATACTGTAGTGTTACCACCAATATGCTACCATTTACTATACTGTAGTGTCATAAACAATATGTCACCATTTACTATACTGCAGTGTTACCAACAATATGCTACCATTTACTATACTGTAGTGTTACCAACAATATGCTACCATTTACTATACTGTAGTGTTACCAACAATATGTTACCATTTACTATACTGTAGTGTTAACAACAATATGCTATCATTTACTATATTGTAGTGTTACCAACAATATGTTCCCATTTACTATACTGTAGTGTTACCAACAATATGTTACCATTTACTATACTGTAGTGTTACCAACAATATGTTACCATTTACTATACTGTAGTGTTACCAACAATATGTTGCCATTTACTATACTGTAGTGTTAACAACAATATGTTACCATTTACTATACTGTAGTGTTACCAACAATATGTTACCATTTTCTATACTGTAGTGTTACCAACAATATGTTACCATTTACTATACTGTAGTGTTACCAACAACATGTTACCATTTACTATACTGTAGTGTCATAAACAATATGTTACCATTTACAATATTGTAGTATTACCAACAATATGTTACCATTTACTCTACTGTAGTGTCACCAACAATATGTTACCATTTTCTATACTGTAGTGTTACCAACAATATGTTACCATTTACTATACTGTAGTGTTTCCAACAATATGTTACCATTTACTATACTGTAGTGTTACCAACAATATGTTACCATTTACTATACTGTAGTGTTACCAACAATATGTTACCATTTACTATACTGTAGTGTTACCAACAATATGGCATCATTTACTATACTGTAGTGTCACCAACAATGTGGTATCATTTACTATACTGTAGTGTTACCAACAATATGTTACCATTTACTATACTGTAGTGTTACCAACAATATGTTATCATTTACTATACTGTAGTGTTACCAACAATATGCTACCATTTTCTATACTGTAGTGTTACCAACAATATGCTACCATTTACTATACTGTAGTGTTACCAACATTATGTTACCATTTACTATACTGTAGTGTTACCAACAATATGTTACCATTTACTATACTATAGTGATACCAACAATATGCTACCATTTACTATACTGTAGTGTTACCAACAATATGCTACCATTTACTATACTGTAGTGTTACCAACAATATGGTATCATTTACTATACTGTAGTGTTTCCAACAATATGTTACCATTTACTATACTGTAGTGTTACCAACAATATGTTGCCATTTACTATACTGTAGTGTTACCAACAATATGTTACCATTTACTATACTATAGTGATACCAACAATATGCTACCATTTACTATACTGTAGTGTTACCAACAATATGGTATCATTTACTATACTGTAGTGTGACCAACAATATGGTATCATTTACTATACTGTAGTGTTTCCAACAATATGTTACCATTTACTATACTGTAGTGTTACCAACATTATGTTACCATTTACTATACTGTAGTGTTACCAACAATATGTTACCATTTACTATACTATAGTGATACCAACAATATGCTACCATTTACTATACTGTAGTGTTACCAACAATATGCTACCATTTACTATACTGTAGTGTTACCAACAATATGGTATCATTTACTATACTGTAGTGTTTCCAACAATATGTTACCATTTACTATACTGTAGTGTTACCAACAATATGTTGCCATTTACTATACTGTAGTGTTACCAACAATATGTTACCATTTACTATACTATAGTGATACCAACAATATGCTACCATTTACTATACTGTAGTGTTACCAACAATATGCTACCATTTACTATACTGTAGTGTTACCAACAATATGTTGCCATTTACTATACTGTAGTGTTACCAACAATATGCTACCATTTACTATACTGTAGTGTCACCAACAATCTTTTTATATATTTTTCCTAAAAACTCAACTTCAAAACATTCTCCTGCAACCCGCTGTCACGCCCTGACCCTAGATTGCTTTGTGTGTTTCTATTTTTCGTTTGGTCAGGGTGTGATGTGGGTGGGTATTCTATGTTGTATGTCTAGGTGTTGTGTTTCTATGTTTAGGCCTGGTATGGTTCCCAATCAGAGGCAGCTGGTTATCGTTGTCTCTGATTGAGAACCATACTTAGGCAGCCTGTTTTTCCACTATGGGTTGTGCGTAGTTGTTTTCTGTCTCTGTGTTCTGCACCAGACAGAACTGTTTCGTGTTGGTCTATTTTTGTTATTTTGTCTTAGTGTTCTGAGTTCAAATAAATATTAACATGGACACTTACCACGCTACGTTTTTGTCCGATCTTGACTACTCTTCATCAGACGAAGAGGATCGTTACACCCGCCTCACCAAATGTGGTGCGGATCTGTTTTTTCCCCAAAAGTATTATTCACCTCGTATCCGAAATCCACAACAGAAGCTAGCCAGAATTTAGCCAGCTCACTAGCTAACGTTAGTATTCAGCTAACCACGGCTAGCGGTCATCAGCTATCCTTTAGCTGGGTTTCTGCTCTGTTAGCAGTTTTGGATGTGATTTGCTTTGTAATGTCATTTTCTGTTTCCTTTGATTTATTTATCTACTGTTCTCATGTATTATACTGTAGTGTTTCCAACAATATGTTACCATTTACTGTACTGTTGTATCACTAAAAATGTGTTACCATTTACTATATTGTAGTGTTACCAACAATATGTTCCCATTTACTATACTGTAGTGTTACCAACAATATGTTACCATTTACTATACTGTAGTGTTACCAACAATATGTTGCCATTTACTATACTGTAGTGTTACCACCAATATGCTACCATTTACTATACTGTAGTGTCATAAACAATATGTCACCATTTACTATACTGCAGTGTTACCAACAATATGCTACCATTTACTATACTGTAGTGTTACCAACAATATGCTACCATTTACTATACTGTAGTGTTACCAACAATATGTTACCATTTACTATACTGTAGTGTTAACAACAATATGCTATCATTTACTATATTGTAGTGTTACCAACAATATGTTCCCATTTACTATACTGTAGTGTTACCAACAATATGTTACCATTTACTATACTGTAGTGTTACCAACAATATGTTACCATTTACTATACTGTAGTGTTACCAACAATATGTTGCCATTTACTATACTGTAGTGTTAACAACAATATGTTACCATTTACTATACTGTAGTGTTACCAACAATATGTTACCATTTTCTATACTGTAGTGTTACCAACAATATGTTACCATTTACTATACTGTAGTGTTACCAACAACATGTTACCATTTACTATACTGTAGTGTCATAAACAATATGTTACCATTTACAATATTGTAGTATTACCAACAATATGTTACCATTTACTCTACTGTAGTGTCACCAACAATATGTTACCATTTACTATACTGTAGTGTTACCAACAATATGCTACCATTTACTATACTGTAGTGTTACCAACAATATGCTACCATTTACTATACTGTAGTGTCACCAACAATATGATATCATTTACTATACTGTAGTGTGACCAACAATATGTTACCATTTACTATACTGTAGTGTTACCAACAATATGTTACCATTTACTATACTGTAGTGTTACCAACAATATGGTATCATTTACTATACTGTAGTGTTACCAACAATATGTTACCATTTACTATACTGTAGTGTTACCAACAATATGCTATCATTTACTATACTGTAGTGTTAACAACAATATGGTATAATTTACTTGTGTCACGACTCCCACCGAAGGTGGCTCCTCTTCCTGTTCAGGCGGCGCTCGGCGGTCGTCGTCACCGGTCTACTAGCTGCCACCAATCCCCTTTTCCTTTTCTGTTGGTTTTATCTTATTGGTTACACCTGTTTCTTGTTAGGGTTGTGGTTGGGGCAATTTAAGAAGGTTATGCCCGCCTGCTTTTGTGTGGGCTTGTTTCTCTGTTCGTTTTGTGGTTGTGGACGTGCTATTTTCTTAATTTCTCCAGACTGTTTGGGTCCTGTTTTAGGGTCCGGTCATTGTATGCGCCTGGTGTTTTGGCGTGACCTTTTCGGTCACAGGAATAACTACGGTTGTCCTAAACCCTCCGCTCTCTGAGCCTGACTCCGCACCCACTACTCCTAGAAGTCTCTCTGCGCCTGACTCCGCACCCACTACTCCTAGAAGTCTCTCTGCACCTGACTCCGCAACCACTACTCCTAGAAGTCTCTCTGCGCCTGACTCCGCACCCACTACTCCTAGAAGTCTCTCTGCACCTGACTCTAAACCCACTACTCCTAGAAGTCTCTCTGCGCCTGACTCCGCACCCACTACTCCTAGAAGTCTCTCTGCGCCTGACTCCGCACCCACTACTCCTAGAAGTCTCTCTGCGCCTGACTCCGCACCCACTACTCCTAGAAGTCTCTCTGCGCCTGACTCCGCACCCACTACTCCTAGAAGTCTCTCTGCGCCTGACTCCAAACCCACTACTCCTAGAAGTCTCTCTGCGCCTGACTCTGCACCCACTACTCCTAGAAGTCTCTCTGCGCCTGACTCCGCACCCACTACTCCTAGAAGTCTCTCTGCGCCTGACTCCAAATCCACTACTCCTAGATGTCTCTCTGCACCTGACTCTGCACCCACTACTCCTAGAAGTCTCTCTGCGCCTGACTCCGCACCCACTACTCCTAGAAGTCGTAACAACTTGGTTGTAGTGTCCTCAACAATGAGCAGATTTCCAAATCAGCAATGTGTACCACATGCTCGGCACGTCATGCAGTGGCAGTCAACAACCCTTCTATAGTAGTTAGAGTGTTGGGCCAGGAACCAAAAGGTTGCTGGATCAAATCCCTGAGCTGACAAGGTAAAAATCTGCCGTTCTGCCCCTTGCAAGGCAGTTAACCCTCTGTTCCCCGGGCAACGAAGACGTGGATGTCGTTTATGGCAGCTCCCCCGCACCTCTCTGATTGTATCCGAAGCATCTTTCTCTCTTGCCTGAGGTCCATATGAAAGCATTACAGACAACATGTTGGTCCAATAAGACGTTATAATTGATAAATACACATACACACATAATCAGTCCTGAATGCCAACATTAAAACATAACAACATGAACACATACAGAAACTATATGCAAAATCAAGTCTTCCACATTCATGGTCAGTGCATTAATTAAAAGATGCCCCATAATAAATAACCCACTGTTCTCCAAAAAAACAATACTTCCTTTGAACAACATGAGATGAGCGAGGGACACTTCTGGCAATGCTATACTGGCTAGCACAGGAGGCTGGTGATTGGAATGGTATCAAAGGTGTTTAATGTGTTCAACGTCATTCCATAAATTCCGATCCAGCCATTCCTATGAGCCCGTCCTCCCCAATGAAGGTGCCACCAGCCGCCTGTGCAGGCTAGAGTTGCCTCCATCAACACTGCAGACCTCTGGGGAAAAAGAGCAAGGCAACATCTGTTATTTCACTGGCCCACACATATGTCTGAAGAACTCTTTTGGGACACATTTGTTTGAAGATTGTATGGCTCTTGTCAAAGGTAGTGCACTATAAAGGGGGTAGGGTTCCACTTGGGACATAAGCCAAATGAAGTTGATTGACTACTACTGACTCTGGGAACGTCGTCTTCTTATTATGGGAGACACATGCTATAACATGTCTTTGCTGTCATCTGTCTGTGTAAAGGGAGGGAGGAATAGACAGACGTGTGTTGAGGCAAGTGAAATAACAGATGCTGCCTTGCTCTTTTTCCCAGAGGTCTGCGGTGCTGATGAAGGTAACTCGAGCCAGCACAGGCGGCTGGTGGCACCTTGATCGTTTCATAAATGTATCTCCTCAGGATGTGTCTGATGTAGTGGTGGAAGGTTGTCAAGGTTGTGCTGAACTCATCTTCAAGGGAGAAATGTATCCGCCCAAGCAAGCTTCCATGATTACATCACTCCTCTGGACCTCCTCTTGAGATAAGAGAGAAATTACATTCTTAATTAAAGGTTTCATGCCTGCCTCAAACCAGTAGTATGCTGCTGTAGTGGCAGAGTCGGCTGTCGTTGTATTAATTGTCTGTTTCATGGTCATATAACAGATGGTTATATAACAGGAAGTTGGTCTGAGTTGATTGTGTCCCCATGTCAGTCCGGTCTTTTCCAACATTACAGAAACAATGTCTTTCCAATCCGCTGTATGTGGAAGGAAGCCATGTGGAAAAGCCTGAGAAACTGGGAGGAAAGCTAACACAAAAAACATGTTTTGGCAAAAAAATACAGTCTAATATCCATGTACTAAAACAAAAGCATCATATCTCAAACAATGGACTGTTTAAGTGTTCAGGTAGGGACATCTTTTTCTTAGGGAAAGCTGTGGAACCTGTGAGATGTGACATACTGCGAATTTAAACGCATCTCTCTTATTGGTAGAGATTTTAAACGATCAAATCTATGTAAATTCCACTCAAGCAAAAAACAACAACCGAGGATTGTAAAACTCAAGATAAACCATTAGGTTCTTATCTTGATCTTGTTAAATCAATGTCAAGACACCTGCCCTAAAAATAAAACCTCTGACTCTGCTGACTTTATAAAGGAAAAATGTACTTACTGTGACTGAGACATGTGCTTGTTGCACCTAGCTACCTTAAGATGGCTGCACTAACTAAGTAACTCTGGATGAGAGTGTCTGCTAAAGGACTCAAATGTCAAATGTAAATGTCTTCTTTCCCAAACCTACAACAGATTCCACAACACCTGTGTCCAAGGTATCGCGGTATTGAAAACAAAACAGCAGCGTATACTTCCCCCTCTCGCCCCGACATTACCTTGAAATGGGCTTTTTAATGTGTGTTTGAATTATTTAATGAGAGGCACATCCATGGCTACCCATGGCGAAGTGCTCTAATCCACCAAGAGCTTTAGTAATGTTATCTGGAGAGAGGGAGAGAGGGAGAGAGATAGACAGAGACTATGTCTGTCTCTGTGGTCTTACAGAACACTCCACAACAAATTTTAATGATGGCCGGTGTGTGTGTGTGTGTGTGTGTGTGTGTGTGTGTGTGTGTGTGTGTGTGTGTGTGTGTGTGTGTGTGTGTGTGTGTGTGTGTGTCATATGTTCATTAGCAGTCGACTCATGTTATCCATAAAACTATGCCTGAAGGAGACTGCCAGCCTCCTCTGTTTGGGAGATATACATGTGGGCTTACACAGTCATACATTCCAACAGTTTGAAGCAGCCAGGTCTGAGTAATCATTAACATTCAGTAGTAATTACTATATCTGTTGTTTGTGAGCTTCTTCCCCCTCCTCCTCCTCCTCCTCCTCCCCCTCCTCCTCCTCCTTCTCTTCCACCTCCTCCTCCTCCTCCTCCTCCTTCTCTTCCTCTTCCTCCTCCTCCTCCTCCTCCTCCTCTTCCTCCTCCTCCAACAGCCTGACACTCTATGAGGACAGGACAGGCTAGGAGCTGGGCTGGAGGCGGGCCAGTTACTCAACACTGGAGAAACGGGTTTCTCTCCTCCTCGCCTGCCTGCCTGTCCGTCTGCATAGAACAGAGCAGAGGAGCTGTGTCATGTGTAATTTAATACCAGACGCAGGCTGACTGAGCCTCACTGCACACAGAGAGCCCCCTCACAGCCTGAGAGGCAGGCAGGAGAGGCAGGCAGGCTAAGCAGGCAGACTTCCAGGGTCCGGCTCAGCCCTCCATGACAGGACAAAGAGCAGGGGATGAGGGACCGACCAGAGCCCTAGTGAGGGACCGACCAGAGCCCTACTGAAGGACCGACCAGAGCCCTAGTGGACCCATCAACGTCTCCCTCTCCCCGTGGCCAGGTACCAGAACCCCCCCCCCCCCCTCTCTCTTTCTCTCTCTGTGTTCTGTTTCCTCTGTTACAGTAGTACAGTCACAGTGTTGAAGGCAGCCAGTAGTGTAATAGAGATTTACTGTACTAGAATGGGCAGTAGCAGCACTTTCCTAAAGAGAACAGAACAGCACAGAATTCTGCACAGTAAGAGGTTTTAGATATGCCACTGTAAGGGGTTTTAAACATGCCACTGTAAGGGGTTTTAAACATGCCACTGTAAGAGGTTTTAGATATGCCACTGTAAGAGGTTTTAGATATGCCACTGTAAGAGGTTTTAGATATGCCACTGTAAGAGGTTTAAAACATGCCACTGTAGAGGTTTTAGACATGCCACTGTAAGAGGTTTTAGACATGCCACTGTAAGAGGTTTTAGACATGCCACTGTAGAGGTTTTAGACATGCCACTGTAAGAGGTTTTAGACATGCCACTGTAAGAGGTTTTAAACATGCCACTGTACGATGTTTTAAACATGCCACTGTAAGAGGTTTTAGACATGCCTGCTTGCACTCATTGCCTATTGATTATTTTGTCCAGGACATATTGCAATTTAAGCTGTTGCCTTTTTTTCTTAAGTGGAAAACTTTCTCTTGTAAGAAGAGAAGTGTATGTGCTGTTTGTGCACTTGAGGTGTAAATGTCTCTGGCCGTGTTCCAAAGCAATCACCGTACTTTCTCCCTCTGGGAATGCTGGGAAGAACAGGGCTCTGGTAAACATCCCCTGTCACAGTTTCTTTCTCTAGATAATAACGCTGGGTTCAAGGCTTCAGGGCACTTTCTGATACACCAGTTTTCTGAAACAGGAGCAACTGAGAAGAAGTGTGTGGTAAAGGATCATACTGAAGGTTTTTAAGGATTAGTGGTCAGTGCTGTATGTTTCTGTTGGAATGTTCTCTCTGGGGGTCGGAATGCCACCCTAAAGCCAAGAGGGGATACACCGCATGAAGCACTGCAACCCTAAAGCCAAGAGGGGATACACCGCATGAAGCACTGCAACCCTAAAGCCAAGAGGGGATACACTGCATGAAGCACTGCAACCCTAAAGCCAAGAGGGGATACACCGCATGAAGCACTGCAACCCTAAAGCCAAGAGGGGATACACCGCATGAAGCACTGCAACCCTAAAGCCAAGAGGGGATACACCGCATGAACTGGATACACCGGATACACCGCATGAAGCACTGGAACCCTAAAGGCAAGAGGGGATACACCGCATGAAGCACTGCAACCCTAAAGCCAAGAGGGGATACACCGCATGAACCGGATACACCGGATACACCGCATGAAGCACTGCAACCCTAAAGCCAAGAGGAGATACACCGCATGAAGCACTGGAACCCTAAAGCCAAGAGGGGATACACCGCATGAAGCACTGCAACCCTAAAGCCAAGAGGGGATACACCGCATGAAGCACTGGAACCCTAAAGCCATGAGGGGATACACCACATGAAGCACTGCAACACTAAAGCCAAGAGGGGATACACCGCATGAAGCACTGCAACCCTAAAGCCAAGAGGGGATACACCGCATGAAGCACTGCAACCCTAAAGCCAAGAGGGGATACACCGCATGAAGCACTGCAACCCTAAAGCCAAGAGGGGATACACCGCATGAAGCACTGCAACCCTAAAGCCAAGAGGGGATACACCGCATGAAGCACTGCAACCCTAAAGGCAAGAGGGGATACACCGCATGAAGCACTGCAACCCTAAAGCCAAGAGGGCATACACCGCATGAAGCACTGCAACCCTAAAGCCAAGAGGGGATACACCGCATGAAGCACTGCAACCCTAGAGGCAAGAGGGGATACACTGCATGAAGCACTGCAACCCTAAAGGCAAGAGGGGATACACTGCATGAAGCACTGCAACCCTAAAGGCAAGAGGGGATACACTGCATGAAGCACTGCAACCCTAGAGGCAAAAGGGGATACACCGCATGAAGCACTGCAACCCTAAAGGCAAGAGGGGATACACTGCATGAAGCACTGCAACCCTAAAGGCAAGAGGGGATACACTGCATGAAGCACTGCATCACTTCACCCTATTTTTTCATTCATTTCTGGAAGAGCAAGAATAACATAGAGCTTTCAATGATCCCTGTGATAAATACAATTTCACATGTATTTATTTGATAAACTTCCCCCCTGCCTGCATGCTTGTGAGAGAGAGTTCAAGTGTTCTAATTAGAGCTCCATGCTGTGTAAGCGTTCTCTGAGGATTGCGCTATGGGGAACAGATACAGACTCTGTCTACCTCCCAAATGCCCATAGGGCTCTGGTCAGAAGTAGTGCACTGCGTGGGGAATAGGGTGCCATTTGGGACACACTGACTGAACACCTCAGGCAACCTGAAAGGAAACTCAGTCAGATCAGGTCACGGTCGGGAATGAGTTTGGTTTGGGTGGCAGCAGGGTCGACTGGGAAATGAAAATAAAATCTCCGGTACAGTACAGTCCTTGTGTTCTGCACCACTTCCTATGGACGTTGTTTCCTCTCTGTTTCCATCCCCAGTGCCCTGTTCTGTGTTAGTGAAGCATTGAGATGCAGGCTGTGTAGGCAGCCACCCTGCACTGTAGCTTTAAGGCTGCCTGCTGCTATAACGAGGCTGTTCACTGATCCATCCAGGTGCTGCTAGGGGAACGACCTACAGTGGGTTTAGCATTATAATACTCCTTTGGGGTGGGTCACTTGCACGACATCCAAGAATTACAGTCTAGAATAGACCGACAACATGGAGTCTATGTTGAGACAACGTTGTGTGGCGGTTGTGTGTTTGCTGTTCTTTCACATCAACTTGAGTTCCTCAGTTCAAGCACTTTGGTTGGACAGCGAGGAACCGACAGCGTACAGTGGGCTTTCCTTTGCATTACTAGACAGCTCAACACACACGGCCCAGTCTGCCTCCTGTTGGTAAGTGCTGTGTGTGTTGTGTTGAAGCCTGTGTGACCCCAGCTGTCTCTGTTAACTCTATCAGCAGCATCATACTGGGTTCTCCAGCCCCCGCCGAGCTCCAGCTCTTTAGCTGTACAGTGCATTAGTCTCACTCCCCACGGCTCTCAGGTTGTGTCAGACGGTTCATTTGCACTTTGACCAACATGCCTGATGCCTGACTCCAGATAGAGGTACATAACATCTGTTATTACCACAGGGAATTGGTCTGGGATGGAGGTTGGCCAGTGAATTACAGTGCAGAACATTACTCAGTACCACTGCTACGTGGTTTTACACAGATACTCCCTACACCCAACACATGGCTATGTAAATGCATTGATTATTTAGATTTTTTCAGATTTCAAACTTTTACTGGTATTATCATTTTCCTGCAGAGCACATTCTAGTAGCATGAGATTATTGTGTTAAAATAGAGCTGATCTTTGTAAACCCTGTGTGTGTTGTACTGTGTGTGTGTGTCTAGTAGCATGAGATTATTGCGTTAAAATACAGCTGATCTTTGTAAACCCTGTGTGTGTTGTACTGTGTGTGTGTGTGTCTATAGTTTTATTTAATGTTGTGTTAGTGTACGTAAGTTGCTTTGTCTGAAACGTTGTTCCCTCTGCTGCTATTGGACCAGGTTTCTCTTGGAAATTAGATGTTATTTCAATGGAGAAAAAAACGGTATAAACAGGTGAGTGAGTGAGTGAGTGAGTGAGTGAGTGAGTGAGTGAGTGAGTGAGTGAGTGAGTGAGTGAGTGAGTGAGTGAGTGAGTGAGTGAGTGAAGTGAGGTGAGTGAGGTGAGTGAGGTGAGTGAGTGAGTGAGTGAGTGAGTGAGTGAGTGAGTGAGTGAGTGAGTGAGTGATTGAGTGAGTGAGTGAAGTGAGGTGAGTGAGGTGAGTGAGGTGAGTGAGTGAGGTGAGTGAGTGAGTGAGTGAGTGAGTGAGTGAGTGAGTGAGTGAGTGAGTGAGTGAGTGAGTGAGTGAGTGAGTGAGTGATTGAGTGAGTGAGTGAAGTGAGGTGAGTGAGGTGAGTGAGGTGAGTGAGTGAGGTGAGTGAGTGAGTGAGTGAGTGAGTGAGTGAGTGTGTGGCTATGCCAGCCTGGTCTGTTATAGCTGAATGGGCCCGGAGCTAGATGGCCTGGGCATTGGGCTGGGCCGAGTATGGGCCGAAGTTGTGCCGGACCAGAGCTGGGCAGACCAGAGGGGGGGTTAGAGGCCCCAAAGCTTTGCCATGTGCACTCCATATGGGAGAGTGTGTGTTTACACTGGCAGAGGCACGGCCGGGCGCTAACAGTGCTTACGTGGAGAGAGACTAACTTACAACAAACTGTCTGAATGGCCCTAGATGGCAGTCATCTTTGTGTTATAATGGTTTATTTTCAGGGAGCAGATTAAATACCCACAAGTCTCTTGTTTTCATATTGTCCCTAAGGGAGTGGCTACAGTGGACGGATGGATTGAGATCTCACTAGTGTAGCTTTGCTGCGTGTTTGCTTGCTAGGTAGGATACTATAGGGCAAAGTGTTCTCAGACTGAAGAATTCTCGTTGTGTCTATAAACTCAATGTTTACACTACCTCTTCTCCATCTCTCCCTGTGACTGGACTGTTCCACTGTGGAAGGCTGTGGGGGTGGAGGAGGGGGGGGGGGTGATACAGTTGGACTGGCTCACTGTAGCAGGAGATGGAGGGTGTTGTCTGGCAGACATTATGGCTGCTGCCTCACATCACACTTGGGACTAATGAGTCAATACTGTACAGGCCCATCGCTGGTGGGGGTGAAAACACACACACACACACACACACACACACACACACACACACACACACACACACACACACACACACACACACAGCAAGCAGAGCCAGACACACTGCTACATAACGTTGAGCTAGGTTTGTCATCATTGCTAAACCATAAAAGTGGATTCATGTTTCCTCTGGGGAAGTTTTGCCCGTACTGTAACCTGGGTTGGACCTTATAAATCTAGGTCAACATGACTGAGATATTATTGTTTTCCTGGTAGAATAGCGTATATCCTGGGAACCATATTTGAATGGCATACATATAACTACTAAATATATACATGATCATTAAGATAATAATAGACTCAGGTTAATTCCATTCAGCTACACACAGCCTTCCCTCGGGTTAATTCCATTCAGCTACACACAGCCTTCCCTCAGGGTAATTCCATTCAGCTACACACAGCCTTCCCTCAGGTTAATTCCATTCAGCTACACACAGCCTTCCCTCAGGTTAATTCCATTCAGCTACACACAGCCTTCCCTCAGTGTTATTCCATTCAGCTACACACAGCCTTCCCTCAGGGTAATTCCATTCAGCTACACACAGCCTTCCCTCAGGTTAATTCCATTTAGCTACACACAGCCTTCCCTCGGGTTAATTCCATTCAGCTACACACAGCCTTCCCTCAGGTTAATTCCATTCAGCTACACACAGCCTTCCCTCAGGGTAATTCCATTTAGCTACACACAGCCTTCCCTCAGGTTAATTCCATTCAGCTACACACAGCCTTCCCTCAGGTTAATTCCATTCAGCTACACAGAGCCTTCCCTCAGGTTAATTCCATTTAGCTACACACAGCCTTCCCTCAGGTTAATTCCATTCAGCTACACACAGCCTTCCCTCGGGTTAATTCCATTCAGCTACACACAGCCTTCCCTCAGGGTAATTCCATTCAGCTACACACAGCCTTCCCTCAGGTTAATTCCATTCAGCTACACACAGCCTTCCCTTCAGGTTAATTCCATTCAGCTACACACAGCCTTCCCTCAGTGTTATTCCATTCAGCTACACACAGCCTTCCCTCAGGGTAATTCCATTCAGCTACACACAGCCTTCCCTCAGGTTAATTCCATTTAGCTACACACAGCCTTCCCTCGGGTTAATTCCATTCAGCTACACACAGCCTTCCCTCAGGTTAATTCCATTCAGCTACACACAGCCTTCCCTCAGGTTAATTCCATTTAGCTACACACAGCCTTCCCTCAGGTTAATTCCATTCAGCTACACACAGCCTTCCCTCAGGTTAATTCCATTCAGCTACACAGAGCCTTCCCTCAGGTTAATTCCATTTAGCTACACACAGCCTTCCCTCAGGTTAATTCCATTCAGCTACACACAGCCTTCCCTCAGGTTAATTCCATTCAGCTACACAGAGCCTTCCCTCAGGTTAATTCCATTTAGCTACACACAGCCTTCCCTCAGGTTAATTCCATTCAGCTACACACAGCCTTCCCTCAGGTTAATTCCATTCAGCTACACACAGCCTTCCCTCAGTGTAATTCCATTCAGCTACACACAGCCTTCCCTCAGGTTAATTCCATTCAGCTACACACAGCCTTCCCTCAGGTTAATTCCATTTAGCTACACACAGCCTTCCCTCAGGGTAATTCCATTCAGCTACACACAGCCTTCCCTTGGGGTAATTCCATTCAGCTACACACAGCCTTCCTTTGGGGTAATTCCATTCAGCTACACACAGCCTTCCCTTGGGGTAATTCCATTCAGCTACACACAGCCTTCCCTCAGGGTAATTCCATTCAGCTACACACAGCCTTCCCTTGGGGTAATTCCATTCAGCTACACACAGCCTTCCTTTGGGGTAATTCCATTCAGCTACACACAGCCTTCCCTTGGGGTAATTCCATTCAGCTACACACAGCCTTCCCTCAGGGTAATTCCATTCAGCTACACACAGCCTTCCCTTGGGGTAATTCCATTCAGCTACACACAGCCTTCCCTTGGGGTAATTCCATTCAGCTACACACAGCCTTCCCTTGGGGTAATTCCATTCAGCTACACACAGCCTTCCCTTGGGGTAATTCCATTCAGCTACACACAGCCTTCCCTCGGGGTAATTCCATTCAGCTACACACAGCCTTCCCTTGGGGTAATTCCATTCAGCTACACACAGCCTTCCCTTGGGGTAATTCCATTCAGCTACACACAGCCTTCCCTTGGGGTAATTCCATTCAGCTACACACAGCCTTCCCTCAGGTTAATTCCATTTAGCTACACACAGCCTTCCCTCAGGTTAATTCCATTCAGCTACACACAGCCTTCCCTCAGGTTAATTCCATTCAGCTACACAGAGCCTTCCCTCAGGTTAATTCCATTTAGCTACACACAGCCTTCCCTCAGGTTAATTCCATTCAGCTACACACAGCCTTCCCTCGGGTTAATTCCATTCAGCTACACACAGCCTTCCCTCAGGGTAATTCCATTCAGCTACACACAGCCTTCCCTCAGGTTAATTCCATTCAGCTACACACAGCCTTCCCTCAGGTTAATTCCATTCAGCTACACACAGCCTTCCCTCAGTGTTATTCCATTCAGCTACACACAGCCTTCCCTCAGGGTAATTCCATTCAGCTACACACAGCCTTCCCTTGGGGTAATTCCATTCAGCTACACACAGCCTTCCCTCAGGTTAATTCCATTTAGCTACACACAGCCTTCCCTCAGGTTAATTCCATTCAGCTACACACAGCCTTCCCTCAGGTTAATTCCATTCAGCTACACAGAGCCTTCCCTCAGGTTAATTCCATTTAGCTACACACAGCCTTCCCTCAGGTTAATTCCATTCAGCTACACACAGCCTTCCCTCGGGTTAATTCCATTCAGCTACACACAGCCTTCCCTCAGGGTAATTCCATTCAGCTACACACAGCCTTCCCTCAGGTTAATTCCATTCAGCTACACACAGCCTTCCCTTCAGGTTAATTCCATTCAGCTACACACAGCCTTCCCTCAGTGTTATTCCATTCAGCTACACACAGCCTTCCCTCAGGGTAATTCCATTCAGCTACACACAGCCTTCCCTCAGGTTAATTCCATTTAGCTACACACAGCCTTCCCTCGGGTTAATTCCATTCAGCTACACACAGCCTTCCCTCAGGTTAATTCCATTCAGCTACACACAGCCTTCCCTCAGGTTAATTCCATTTAGCTACACACAGCCTTCCCTCAGGTTAATTCCATTCAGCTACACACAGCCTTCCCTCAGGTTAATTCCATTCAGCTACACAGAGCCTTCCCTCAGGTTAATTCCATTTAGCTACACACAGCCTTCCCTCAGGGTAATTCCATTCAGCTACACACAGCCTTCCCTTGGGGTAATTCCATTCAGCTACACACAGCCTTCCTTTGGGGTAATTCCATTCAGCTACACACAGCCTTCCCTTGGGGTAATTCCATTCAGCTACACACAGCCTTCCCTCAGGGTAATTCCATTCAGCTACACACAGCCTTCCCTTGGGGTAATTCCATTCAGCTACACACAGCCTTCCCTTGGGGTAATTCCATTCAGCTACACACAGCCTTCCCTTGGGGTAATTCCATTCAGCTACACACAGCCTTCCCTTGGGGTAATTCCATTCAGCTACACACAGCCTTCCCTCGGGGTAATTCCATTCAGCTACACACAGCCTTCCCTTGGGGTAATTCCATTCAGCTACACACAGCCTTCCCTTGGGGTAATTCCATTCAGCTACACACAGCCTTCCCTTGGGGTAATTCCATTCAGCTACACACAGCCTTCCCTCAGGTTAATTCCATTTAGCTACACACAGCCTTCCCTCAGGTTAATTCCATTCAGCTACACACAGCCTTCCCTCAGGTTAATTCCATTCAGCTACACAGAGCCTTCCCTCAGGTTAATTCCATTTAGCTACACACAGCCTTCCCTCAGGTTAATTCCATTCAGCTACACACAGCCTTCCCTCGGGTTAATTCCATTCAGCTACACACAGCCTTCCCTCAGGGTAATTCCATTCAGCTACACACAGCCTTCCCTCAGGTTAATTCCATTCAGCTACACACAGCCTTCCCTCAGGTTAATTCCATTCAGCTACACACAGCCTTCCCTCAGTGTTATTCCATTCAGCTACACACAGCCTTCCCTCAGGGTAATTCCATTCAGCTACACACAGCCTTCCCTCAGGTTAATTCCATTTAGCTACACACAGCCTTCCCTCGGGTTAATTCCATTCAGCTACACACAGCCTTCCCTCAGGTTAATTCCATTCAGCTACACACAGCCTTCCCTCAGGTTAATTCCATTTAGCTACACACAGCCTTCCCTCAGGTTAATTCCATTCAGCTACACAGAGCCTTCCCTCAGGTTAATTCCAATTAGCTACACACAGCCTTCCCTCAGGTTAATTCCATTCAGCTACACACAGCCTTCCCTCAGGTTAATTCCATTCAGCTACACACAGCCTTCCCTCAGTGTAATTCCATTCAGCTACACACAGCCTTCCCTCAGGTTAATTCCATTCAGCTACACACAGCCTTCCCTCAGGTTAATTCCATTTAGCTACACACAGCCTTCCCTCAGGGTAATTCCATTCAGCTACACACAGCCTTCCCTTGGGGTAATTCCATTCAGCTACACACAGCCTTCCCTTGGGGTAATTCCATTCAGCTACACACAGCCTTCCCTCAGGTTAATTCCATTTAGCTACACACAGCCTTCCCTCAGGTTAATTCCATTCAGCTACACACAGCCTTCCCTCAGGTTAATTCCATTCAGCTACACAGAGCCTTCCCTCAGGTTAATTCCATTTAGCTACACACAGCCTTCCCTCAGGTTAATTCCATTCAGCTACACACAGCCTTCCCTCGGGTTAATTCCATTCAGCTACACACAGCCTTCCCTCAGGGTAATTCCATTCAGCTACACACAGCCTTCCCTCAGGTTAATTCCATTCAGCTACACACAGCCTTCCCTCAGGTTAATTCCATTCAGCTACACACAGCCTTCCCTCGGGTTAATTCCATTCAGCTACACACAGCCTTCCCTCAGGGTAATTCCATTCAGCTACACACAGCCTTCCCTCAGGTTAATTCCATTCAGCTACACACAGCCTTCCCTCAGGTTAATTCCATTCAGCTACACACAGCCTTCCCTCAGTGTTATTCCATTCAGCTACACACAGCCTTCCCTCAGGGTAATTCCATTCAGCTACACACAGCCTTCCCTCAGGTTAATTCCATTTAGCTACACACAGCCTTCCCTCGGGTTAATTCCATTCAGCTACACACAGCCTTCCCTCAGGTTAATTCCATTCAGCTACACACAGCCTTCCCTCAGGTTAATTCCATTTAGCTACACACAGCCTTCCCTCAGGTTAATTCCATTCAGCTACACAGAGCCTTCCCTCAGGTTAATTCCAATTAGCTACACACAGCCTTCCCTCAGGTTAATTCCATTCAGCTACACACAGCCTTCCCTCAGGTTAATTCCATTCAGCTACACACAGCCTTCCCTCAGTGTAATTCCATTCAGCTACACACAGCCTTCCCTCAGGTTAATTCCATTCAGCTACACACAGCCTTCCCTCAGGTTAATTCCATTTAGCTACACACAGCCTTCCCTCAGGGTAATTCCATTCAGCTACACACAGCCTTCCCTTGGGGTAATTCCATTCAGCTACACACAGCCTTCCTTTGGGGTAATTCCATTCAGCTACACACAGCCTTCCCTTGGGGTAATTCCATTCAGCTACACACAGCCTTCCCTCGGGGTAATTCCATTCAGCTACACACAGCCTTCCCTTGGGGTAATTCCATTCAGCTACACACAGCCTTCCCTTGGGGTAATTCCATTCAGCTACACACAGCCTTCCCTTGGGGTAATTCCATTCAGCTACACACAGCCTTCCCTCAGGTTAATTCCATTTAGCTACACACAGCCTTCCCTCAGGTTAATTCCATTCAGCTACACACAGCCTTCCCTCAGGTTAATTCCATTCAGCTACACAGAGCCTTCCCTCAGGTTAATTCCATTTAGCTACACACAGCCTTCCCTCAGGTTAATTCCATTCAGCTACACACAGCCTTCCCTCGGGTTAATTCCATTCAGCTACACACAGCCTTCCCTCAGGGTAATTCCATTCAGCTACACACAGCCTTCCCTCAGGTTAATTCCATTCAGCTACACACAGCCTTCCCTCAGGTTAATTCCATTCAGCTACACACAGCCTTCCCTCAGTGTTATTCCATTCAGCTACACACAGCCTTCCCTCAGGGTAATTCCATTCAGCTACACACAGCCTTCCCTCAGGTTAATTCCATTTAGCTACACACAGCCTTCCCTCGGGTTAATTCCATTCAGCTACACACAGCCTTCCCTCAGGTTAATTCCATTCAGCTACACACAGCCTTCCCTCAGGTTAATTCCATTTAGCTACACACAGCCTTCCCTCAGGTTAATTCCATTCAGCTACACAGAGCCTTCCCTCAGGTTAATTCCAATTAGCTACACACAGCCTTCCCTCAGGTTAATTCCATTTAGCTACACACAGCCTTCCCTCAGGGTAATTCCATTCAGGTACACACAGCCTTCCCTTGGGGTAATTCCATTCAGCTACACACAGCCTTCCCTTGGGGTAATTCCATTCAGCTACACACAGCCTTCCCTCGGGGTAATTCCATTCAGCTACACACAGCCTTCCCTTGGGGTAATTCCATTCAGCTACACACAGCCTTCCCTTGGGGTAATTCCATTCAGCTACACACAGCCTTCCCTTGGGGTAAGGTAGTTAGGGAGGTCTTTACAGCCGCCATGTTTATCAGAGTATGTTTACAGGAGTGGACGTACACAGACATGTAAACTTCCTCCTCTTTGATGAATGTTCGTGAGCCTAGTGTACAGATGAATTACTGACTGGAGAGAGCGAGAGCGAGAGCGAGAGAGAAGAGCAGACCGCCATCAGGTTTTGTGTTGGGAAGAGAGGAACAGAGAGATAGGAGAAGAGAGGAGGGGAACAGAGAGAGGAGAAGAGAGGAGGGGAACAGAGAGATAGGAGAAGGGAGGAGAGGAACAGAGAGATAGGAGAAGGGAGGAGAGGAACAGAGAGGTAGGAGAAGGGAGGAGAGGAACAGAGAGATAAGATAAGGGAGAAGAGAAACAGAGAGATAGAAGAAGGGAGGATAGGAACTGAGAGAGAAGACTGAGGAACAAAGGAAATAGGGCACTGTTCCATGACAGTGTTTTAACTCTCTCTCTGTTTGATAGACTATCATATAACATGCTTTATGTTTGTTTCTCTCCATCATTCTTCCTATCCCTCCCTTTCTTCCTCTCTATCCCTTCCTTTCCCTCTCCTCCCGAACAATGAACTCTCCACTTAACTCTCTCTCTCTCTCTCACACAGCTGTAGCCAGCCTTCCCTGGCACCAGCAGAAACCCAAGGTCATCTCTGATTGCACAAGGCCATCCCTCTCCCCTTCCCTCCCTCTTGTTCCAGTCTTGCCACTCCCCCATCTCCCAGTGGTGGCATTGGGGCTCCCAGGATGCGGCTGCTCAGCGCTCTGCTGCTCCTCCTGCTCCTCAGGTCCACTGAGCCCAGGAAGGGTGGACGGAACAGAGAAAGGGGCAGGGCCCGGGGTAAAGGCAGGGCCAATGCTGTCAAACGCCAAACCTCTGAATGCAAGGAATACATGGAGGCCGGAGAGAAATACTTGGACTGTCAGGACCTCCAGCTGACCGGGGTGCAACAGCACTGGCCTGAAGACATCCACCACCTCCTGCTGGCCCGCAACAAGATCCAGGTGCTCAGAGACAACACCTTCTCCAAGTTCAAGAACCTAAAGAGTCTGGATCTACAACAGAATGAGCTCTACATGGTGGAGGAGGAGGCGTTCGCAGGGCTGGGACAGCTCACTACTCTGCTTCTTCAGCACAACCAGATGAAGACAGCTTCTGAGGAGCACCTGCTGCCCTTGCCAAACCTCCGCTACCTGCGTCTCTATGACAACCCCTGGGACTGCCGGTGCTCGCTGGATAGTCTGGTCAGGACCCTGCAGGTGCCCAGCAACCGTAACCTAGGGAACTACGCCAAGTGTTCGGAGCCGGACGCACTGAGAGGTCAGAAGCTGAAGAAGATGAGGCCAGAGCTGCTGTGTGCTGAGGATGGGGAGGGCCATCTGCCAGGGCAGAAACCTCAGGAGGGGCAGGGTAGTCTGCCCAAACCACCTCCCATCAAGAAGTACCCTGATGCCAACTCCTTGTGCCACACCTACATGTTCCCCAAACCCATGCTGGACTGCAAGAGCAAAGGTAAGCTATGAGCCAACCAAGCTTGTCTCCCTTTCATTTGTTTGTGTGACCTGTGTGAAGAATTTCCTCCTTGGAGGACAATGGCATGTTGTATTCTGGTCTTTCAGAACACTGGAGTGAGTTATTGGGGTTCTCAGGGCCATGGGTTCCTCGACCCAGATGAATCTCTACTGAAACAGCTTTTTAGTCCAAGATTAGGACTAGTATGGGTCAGGGAAACCGGCCCTCCGTGTATGAGTCACATGTCCATCTGAAATCTCTGGGCATTGTTCACTACACATGGTTGTTGTGAGGACTTTTGGAACAGTATGGAGGAGAGGCTGGCTACTGGATACTCCAGAGCTGTGGTTGATAAGGACTACTTTCTAAATGTGTTCTCGATAATTTCCCTGAATCAGAATGTGGTAGGAGACGACTGTAAACCGAGAGGCCTTAGAGTGACGGCTTGCAGCGTGGAAACCGTGGAAACCATCATGTAACGTTAGACACAAAGGGACCAAGGGAAAATATGGAGTCTCATTTCTGTCTCCCGTCCAGACTCTCACATCTGGTGCCGTTTCTGTGCTATGTATAACTGCCACATTAAAACTGCTATCAGGACTATAACCTCTAGAGAGATTAGGTTTCAATATTGTTTTTCAAATAGTCATTAGGCCCAGACCCATGGGACTGACTACAAATCCTGCATGTGGGGACTGCTTTTGTTTGAGCTCCAAAATACAACATGAATAGTCCCTTCATATTGATTTAGTATAGACGTGGCAGTATGGTCATGAATAGTCTCTTCATATTGATTTAGTATAGACGTGGCAGTATGGTCATGAATAGTCCCTTCATATTGATTTAGTATAGACGTGGCAGTATAGTCATGAATAGTCCCTTCATATTGATTTAGTATAGACGTGGCAGTATAGTCATGAATAGTCCCTTCATATTGATTTAGTATAGACGTGGCAGTATAGTCATGAATAGTCCCTTCATATTGATTTAGTATAGACGTGGCAGTATGGTCATGAATAGTCTCTTCATATGGATTTAGTATAGATGTGGCAGTATGATCATGAATAGTCTCTTCATATTGATTTAGTATAGACGTGGCAGTATGGTCATGAATAGTCTCTTCATATTGATTTAGTATAGACGTGGCAGTATGGTCATGAATAGTCCCTTCATATTGATTTAGTATAGACGTGGCAGTATGGTCATGAATAGTCCCTTCATATTGATTTAGTATAGACGTGGCAGTATGGTCATGAATAGTCTCTTCATATTGATTTAGTATAGACGTGGCAGTATGGTCATGAATAGTCCCTTCATATTGATTTAGTATAGACGTGGCAGTATGGTCATGAATAGTCCCTTCATATTGATTTAGTATAGACGTGGCAGTATGGTCATGAATAGTCTCTTCATATTGATTTAGTATAGACGTGGCAGTATGGTCATGAATAGCCCCTTATTGATTTAGTATAGACGTGGCAGTATGGTCATGAATAGTCTCTTCATATGGATTTATTATAGACGTGGCAGTATGGTCATGAATAGTCCCTTCATATTGATTTAGTATAGACGTGGCAGTATGGTCATGAATAGTCCCTTCATACTTATTTAGTATAGACGTGGCAGTATGGTCATGAATAGTCCCTTCATACTTATTTAGTATAGACGTGGCAGTATGGTCATGAATAGTCCCTTCATACTTATTTAGTATAGACGTGGCAGTATGGTCATGAATAGTCCCTTCATACTTATTTAGTATAGACGTGGCAGTATGGTCATGAATAGTCCCTTCATACTTATTTAGTATAGACGTGGCAGTATGGTCATGAATAGTCCCTTCATACTTATTTAGTATAGACGTGGCAGTATGGTCATGAATAGTCCCTTCATACTTATTTAGTATAGACGTGGCAGTATGGTCATGAATAGTCCCTTCATACTTATTTAGTATAGACGTGGCAGTATGGTCATGAATAGTCCCTTCATACTTATTTAGTGTGGAAGTGGCAACACTCTGATGTATTGTTCTACTGTATATTTATGACGTCACAGTGAACTGGCCCTTTGATCAAGATGATGAATGACAGTCATATAATGATGTACTGTCCCTATCCTGTCCCCAGAAAGCCATTTGTCAGAGTGCAGTTAAACGTGCAAGAAGCAGCAACACTGGTCTCTCTATTCTACTGTCGCCATATAAAAGATCCCCATGTTCAGCTGGAGGAAACTATTTCTCTTCCCCTCTGGAAAGGCTTTCAATCAGTCCTTTATCTGAACCTCACTAGATCATCTCACTGGTCATAACCTCCCTCCCTCCCTCCCTCCCTCCCTCCCTCCCTCCCTCCCTCCCTCCCTCCCTCCCTCCCTCCCTCCCTCCCTTCCTTCCTTCCTCCCTCCCTCCCTCCCTCCCTCCCTCCCTCCCTCCCTCCCTCCCTCCCTCCCTCCCTCTCTCTCAATCCCTCTCTCATCTGTGAATTCAGAGCCTTAATATACTGTAACTAATAACTGACCAGAGGTCATTACACTGGAAACAAAGTCTCATTTGTAAACACTGGAAATGTCCCTACAGTACACTACCGAACTGTGCGGGAGCAAGACAGAATGTATCTAACCACAAATAAATCATCTCTGTGGTACATACATGATATGTGGGAGAATATGTCAGAGTGCGTGTACTTTCTAGATAAATGTCGTCCAGGCAAGATGACGCCTGGTTTAGTCCTGATCTATCATTAGCAGAACAGTTGAGTCAGCATATGGAGAGTTGGCCTGCTTGTCATCTCTGTAAAGCCTAACCTCCTCTTCTGACATTATATCATGGTTTCTTGGAGTTCCTGTAACCGATGGCCGGGTGTTTTGTCAGCGAACACATTCTGGGGGAGTCAGGATGTGTAGCAGAGAGGGAGTCATATTCTGCTGGTAGTCTCCTCTCCTCCACAGCATGATGGGTAATATTCTGCTGGTAGTCTGCTCTCCTCCACAGCATGATGGGTAATATTCTGCTGGTAGTCTCCTCTCCTCCACAGCATGATGGGTAATATTCTGCTGGTAGTCTCCTCTCCTCCACAGCATGATGGGTAATATTCTGCTGGTAGTCTCCTCTCCTCCACAGCATGATGGGTCATATTCTGCTGGTGGTCTCCTCTCCTCCACAGCATGATGGGTAATATTCTGCTGGTAGTCTCCTCTCCTCCACATCATGATGGGTAATATTCTGCTGGTGGTCTCCTCTCCTCCACAGCATGATGGGTAATATTCTGCTGGTAGTCTCCTCTCCTCCACAGCAGCGTTGATTTCCTTGACAGACAGGCATGTTGGGCACCTGACTCTGTAAAAGCAGCACTGTGCATTTACAATCTAAATGAATGGCTGTATAGGTTTAGTTTCCTGCTGTCTGTAAACAAAATGCGATTTTAATAAACTATATCAACATTTCTAAAAACATTTCAAATTAACTTCCTGTTCAGAGTTAGAATAGTGGTTGTGCATCAGCAGCTGTTCTGTTGTTACGTCAGTCACTGACAGCTTCAGTAATTAGACTGGCAAGTTAGTCTAGCGGCCAGCCATCTAAACTTCTAGTAAGCATGGTCAAATTGCAGACCGGTGGTACCCCCATTGATTTTGTTAGTCACTCTCACTCAGATATCATCTTAAAAACTGCAAACATTTCTCTAAACCCCATGGCAAAATGAGTAGAATTGCATGGAATTTGTTATAAAATTACTAAATCTTCTCTCCGCCCCATGACAAAATGTCACTTAGGGCCCCCAAAAGGCTAGGGCCAGCTCTGACTGTATGAGTGGGTATGGATATAGGACTGGCTCTGACTGCATGAGTGGGTATGGATATAGGGCCGGCTCTGACTGTATGAGTGGGTATGGATATAGGGCCGGCTCTGACTGTATGAGTGGGTATGGATATAGGGCCGGCTCTGACTGTATGAGTGGGTATGGATATAGGGCCGGCTCTGACTGTATGAGTGGGTATGGATATAGGGCCGGCTCTGACTGTATGAGTGGGTATGGATATAGGGCCGGCTCTGACTGTATGAGTGGGTATGGATATAGGGCCGGCTCTGACTGTATGAGTGGGTATGGATATAGGGCCGGCTCTGACTGTATGAGTGGGTATGGATATAGGGCCGGCTCTGACTGTATGAGTGGGTATGGATATAGGGCCGGCTCTGACTGTATGAGTGGGTATGGATATAGGGCCAGCTCTGACTGTATGAGTGGGTATGGATATAGGGCCGGCTCTGACTGTATGAGTGGGTATGGATATAGGGCCGGCTCTGACTGTATGAGTGGGTATGGATATAGGGCCGGCTCTGACTGTATGAGTGGGTATGGATATTGGGCCGGCTCTGACTGTATGAGTGGGTATGGATATAGGGCCGGCTCTGACTGCATGAGTGGGTATGGATATAGGGCCAGCTCTGACTGTATGAGTGGGTATGGATATAGGGCCGGCTCTGACTGTATGAGTGGGTATGGATATAGGGCCGGCTCTGACTGTATGAGTGGGTATGGATATAGGGCCAGCTCTGACTGTATGAGTGGGTATGGATATAGGGCCGGCTCTGACTGTATGAGTGGGTATGGATATAGGGCCAGCTCTGACTGTATGAGTGGGTATGGATATAGGGCCAGCTCTGACTGTATGAGTGGGTATGGATATAGGGCCGGCTCTGACTGTATGAGTGGGTATGGATATAGGGCCGGCTCTGACTGTATGAGTGGGTATGGATATAGGGCCTGCTCTGACTGTATGAGTGGGTATGGATATAGGGCCGGCTCTGACTGTATGAGTGGGTATGGATATAGGGCCAGCTCTGACTGTATGAGTGGGTATGGATATAGGGCCGGCTCTGACTGTATGAGTGGGTATGGATATAGGGCCAGCTCTGACTGTATGAGTGGGTATGGATATAGGGCCGGCTCTGACTGTATGAGTGGGTATGGATATAGGGCCAGCTCTGACTGTATGAGTGGGTATGGATATAGGGCCAGCTCTGACTGTATGAGTGGGTATGGATATAGGGCCGGCTCTGACTGTGGCCCCTCATGATGAGTTCAGATTCTTTCTGAAAACTGTTATGGCTGAACGACCTTGACTTCTCCCAACATCCCAACCATCTGCATGTTTCTCCACTCACTGCTGTAGTCTGAACTAAAGCATATCACAGGTGTTGTGAGGCAGGGGTTCGATAGATAGGGGAAAGAGAGAACATCTCCCATGTGTCCCAAACGGCACCCTATTCCCTACATAGTGCACTACTTTTAACCAGAGCGCTACCATGGCCCATAGGGATATGGACAAAAGTAGTGTACTATCTAGTGAATAGGGTGTCATTGAGAACGCTAACTTCTGTCTCTGTTGTTGTGAATGCTCCAGCAACCTCATCTAAAAGCCATGGAGCGTTAATCTCCTTTCCTTACAGTGGAGGATGATGGATGTCCTATGCTGTTATGATATTAGAGCAGATGTCTGTCGTTAAGGTCTGTGATAGTTCCTTCAGCTGAATGATGAATAAACCGTGCTCAGAATGTGGCCAACTGGAAGCAGTCCAAGACTGTACGTGGATTTTGACAAACACAGAAAGGTCCTGTGTCCTTCATGAAATTAAAAATGAAGGTTTTCCACCCCACCACAGCTCGGTTCATTCTCAGCTGAGCGCTGTCATTGTGAACATGACTTAGAAAACGGGTTCCAAAGACATCATTCATTATGAATTGTTAGTAGAAGTTGTATGCATTTTAGGGACCACCCACTTCGTCTTCATGTCTTAGTCTTTATTTTAAACTCTAGATTGAGAACAATGGCTCTTGCAGAAGTTTTCCTTCTATGGTAAAGGCTGCTGGCGATCACAAAAAAAAGACAGAAGCTCTCAGAGGTCTTTTCAGCCTGTGGGAAACCCTGTTTCATACGTTGACCTTCATGTTTCAAACCCTTCAAAGGCTAAGGTTAACCCAGAGTGCTGTGAATAACAGTCCTGCTTGGCACAGACATACAACATGGCTACACAGGGACTATAGAAAGGGGAGGCCATCTTGATATTCCCAGGGCACACTCGGAATTCACATATGTAGGAATCCAAATTTCAGTCACTCTGGCGATCAACAAGTATGCATTGGGTTGAAAAAATCACATATGTCCCAAAGTTCCTTGTGTGTCCGCTTATGTTTTTGTTCATGTTTTCATGCAGTATGATAGCTAGCTGATTTGGCCATTGTAAACATGTCTGGGTAAGCCATTAACCTATTCTCCCTCTCTGTCTACCCCCCCCCCTCCCCTCCCTCCAGAACTGAAGAACATCCCCTCAAGTCTCCCGTCAGACATTGTGAGGATGGACTTGTCCAGTAACAGCATCACTCAGCTCCGGCCCAAGGAGTTTGTTGCTGCCAGGGACCTGAAGCTTCTCAACCTCAGCAGTAACAGTCTGGATCAGATCGACACAGGTGAGGAGAGACCATACACTTCCTTCAAACAGCACAATCATTGTGGATGTGTGGCAAGCCATGCTGCAGAGAGGATCAGATCTCACAACACCTGAAGAAGGGTTTGATAAGATACAGCAATCTGAGATATATATGCTTTTTGTTAAATATGTTTTGATTTGTGACTTACAGTAGTGAGTGCACACACTTCCTCACTGGTCCCCCATTGTAATCGAGCCCACATTGGACCTGCAAAGAAAGAGGTCAAAAGAGGAATCAGAGGAGGACCTTGACCTTGAGTCCATTCATCACAAAATGGAGGCATGGCTTTATTTCCTCCTGAAATAGAATTGTTAGAATCCCTGGGGTAATGTGGAAAAAGAGGCAGAAGAAAGACAAATATAAAAACTCACATACTTTATATACCATATCAGTACTTTATATACCATACCAGTACTTTATATACCATACCAGTACTTTATATACAATACTAGTACTTTATATACCATACCAGTACTTTATATAACATTCCAGTATACCATATACCATACCAGTACTTTATATACCATACCAGTACTTTATATACCATACCAGTACTTTATATACCATACCAGTACTTTATATACCATAACAGTACTTTATATACCATACCAGTACTTTATATACCATACCAGTACTTTATATACCATACCAGTACTTTATATACCATACCAGTATACCATATACCATACCAGTATACCATATAGCATACCAGTACTTTATATACCATACCAGTATACCATATACCATATCAGTATACCATATACCATACCAGTATACCATATACCATACCAGTATACCATATACCATACCAGGCAGCGTTGAGTCTGGATCAATTCCACACATAGATAAAAACCCTTAACTCTCATTAGCTTCTCACACGGATGAATCTGACTTAAAGGAGCCTACGATGCCATAAACCTGCTCCATCTTCTCACACGGATGAATCTGACTTAAAGGAGCCTACGATGCCAAAAACCTGCTCCATCTTCTCACACGGATGAATCTGACTTAAAGGAGCCTACGATGTCATAAACCTGCTCCATCTTCTCACACGGATGAATCTGACTTAAAGGAGCCTACGATGTCATAAACCTGCTCCATCTTCTCACACGGATGAATCTGACTTAAAGGAGCTTACGATGTCATAAACCTGCTCCATCTTCTCACACGGATGAATCTGACTTAAAGGAGCCTACGATGTCATAAACCTGCTCCATCTTCTCACACGGATGAATCTGACTTAAAGGAGCCTACGATGTCATAAACCTGCTCCATCTTCTCACACGGATGAATCTGACTTAAAGGAGCCTACGATGTCATAAACCTGCTCCATCTTCTCACACGGATGAATCTGACTTAAAGGAGCCTACGATGTCATAAACCTGCTCCATCTTCTCACACGGATGAATCTGACTTAAAGGAGCCTACGATGTCATAAACCTGCTCCATCTTCTCACACGGATGAATCTGACTTAAAGGAGCCTACGATGTCATAAACCTGCTCCATCTTCTCACACGGATGAATCTGACTTAAAGGAGCCTACGATGCCATAAACCTGCTCCATCTTCTCACACGGATGAATCTGACTTAAAGGAGCCTACGATGCCATAAACCTGCTCCATCTTCTCACACGGATGAATCTGACTTAAAGGAGCCTACGATGTCATAAACCTGCTCCATCTTCTCACACGGATGAATCTGACTTAAAGGAGCCTACGATGTCATAAACCTGCTCCATCTTCTCACACGGATGAATCTGACTTAAAGGAGCCTACGATGCCATAAACCTGCTCCATCTTCTCACACGAATGAATCTGACTTAAAGGAGCCTACGATGCCATAAACCTGCTCCATCTTCTCACACGGATGAATCTGACTTAAAGGAGCCTACGATGTCATAAACCTGCTCCCTCTTCTCACACGGATGAATCTGACTTAAAGGAGCCTAGGATGCCATAAACCTGCTCCATCTTCTCACACGGATGAATCTGACTTAAAGGAGCCTACGATGCCATAAACCTGCTCCATCTTCTCACACGGATGAATCTGACTTAAAGGAGCCTACGATGCCATAAACCTGCTCCATCTTCTCACACGGATGAATCTGACTTAAAGGAGCCTACGATGCCATAAACCTGCTCCATCTTCTCACACGGATGAATCTGACTTAAAGGAGCCTACGATGCCATAAACCTGCTCCATCTCGTTTGTAGAACCAACAAGGTTCTCTATTTGCTGAGGAATCACTACACTACCTTCTAGTTCTGTTACGTTTGAGAACTGGGAAAAAACGCTGTCTCATTATTCCTAGGCTCACAAGAACTGGTCACATAGCCAGGAAGCTTTGCCACGGAAGGAAAATAGTTCCCTTATCATTAATTATTGCAGAACATGTGCCAGCAATTGACATTAGAGTATTTCCCTGAGTTGTTAACAAGTAATTAATGGTGGTTAATTCCGACCAACTATGACAACCAGTACTGTACACATAGTCATTAACTACCATGATCGAGGAGAAAGAATAAGAAAGAAATAGCCTGTTATGGATGAAAAGCCAATCCGTTCTGGACAGAGAAAGCAACTGCAAATTGAACACAATTCTCATGAAGTATTCACAAATTGCTCTCTCAGTTTTCTCAGGGACTAAGCTCTGTAGCAAGCACAAACTGGTTTAAAAAATAGACCAGAATTGTTGTCTCATTGAGTTGCACAGACAAACCAGTAGAAACCGGACAGTAATTCTCATGAGTATGATAAGAGCATAATCTGAGGGGGTTTGTGGGAGTGGTAAAAGGAGGGTCACTCTGGAGACAGTGCTAAATACAGTAGGCCTATCTGTCTTTATGGTGCTAGCTTGCACTGCCACCATTACTCAGGGATACACTGCAGGAAACACATCTTAAAGATGTCTAATAGCTATTAGGCACATCGTAGCCACATCAACAGGCTAACTTAAGCTTGAATTAGAGCTGAGACTAGGTGATAGGGAGAGCACTGGTCAAAGTTAATATCAGCATGTGTTTGAAGACGAGGTGCTGAAAATGCAGTCTGAAATTAGTTATGGAAGCTGTTACTCTTTCTCGTGTTACAGTGGAACATTAGTTCCCGGTAATAATTCAGTATTCATGTCCGTTAGTGGACATTACTTCCATTGAAACTTTCCACTGAGTGCTACTGTATAAGATGAATTGAAGTAGTAACTGACCTCTAACCCCAACTTCCTCTCTCCCTTGTCCCCCCTCTTCAGCTGCATCCACTGGGCACCTGTACCTGTCCAGTAGGAATTTCTTCCACTGAGACTTGTGCTATAAGATTCATTGAAATTTCCTGTCCCTCTAACTAACCCTTAACATCCTGCATTTCTCCCCCTCTCCATAGCTGCGTTTGCGGGCCTCCTGTACCTGCGAGAGCTGGACCTGTCCAACAACAGCCTGCACTACTTCCAGTACGGAGTGTTGGAGGACCTGTACTTCCTCAGGATGCTGAATCTGGGGGATAACCCCTGGGTCTGTGACTACAACATCCACTACCTGATCTACTGGCTGAAGCATCACCCCGGGGTGGCCTACTCTGGCCTAATCTGCACCGAGCCTCAGGAGTTCAGGGGCTGGCCCGTGGAGAATTATGTCAAGACCTACAACGGAGAGTGTCCCAAGGATAAGGATCCACAGCCAGGGAAGGGTGATACAGGACAGGGACAGACGGCTCAGGTGCTAGTGGCCGAGACAGAGGAGGCGGAGATGGAGCTTCTGCCGAAGCCTCTGAGAGACCCCAGACCAAAGAAATACGAGGTCACCAGGTTGACTTAATAGGACAGAGTTGGAAATTAGAAGAGAACTGTTGTTGTTGTTTTCTATTATCACAGAACATTCCAATTCAGTCTTTCAGATTTTTTTTTTACTTTCGAATTCCCAGCAGCATGACCAATGCAGGATAGTTGGATTCCCACCAGCATGACCAATGCAGGACAGCTGGATTCCCAACAGCATGACCAATGCAGGACAGCTGGATTCCCAACAGCATGACCAATGCAGGACAGCTGGATTCCCAACAGCATGACCAATGCAGGACAGCTGGATTCCCAACAGCATGACCAATGCAGGACAGCTGGATTCCCAACAGCATGACCAATGCAGGACAGCTGGATTCCCAACAGCATGACCAATGCAGGACAGTTGGATTCCCAACAGCATGACCAATGCAGGACAGTTGGATTCCCAACAGCATGACCAATGCAGGACAGCTGAATTCCCAACAGCATGACCAATGCAGGACAGCTGGATTCCCAACAACATGACCAATGCAGGACAGTTGGAGTCCCAACAGCATGACCAATGCAGGACAGCTGGATTCCCACCAGCATGACCAATGCAGGACAGCTGGATTCCCAACAGCATGACCAATGCAGGACAGCTGGATTCCCAACAGGATAACCAATGCAGGACAGTTGGATTCCCAACAGCATGACCAATGCAGGACAGCTGGATTCCCAACAGGATAACCAATGCAGGACAGCTGGATTCCCAACAGCATGACCAATGCAGGACAGTTGGATTCCCAACAGCATGACCAATGCAGGACAGCTGGATTCCCAACAGGATAACCAATACAGGACAGTTGAATTCCCAACAGCATGACCAATGCAGGACAGTTGGATTCCCACCAGCATGACCAATGCAGGACAGCTGGATTCCCAACAGCATGACCAATGCAGGACAGCTGGATTCCCAACAGCATGACCAATGCAGGACAGTTGTTGCTGTTTTCGTTACAATAATATTTCATTGTGGATATACTTTTTTTTTAAAGTAGAGGTTGATATATTTTTTACGATTTCCAATTGTTAGTTACAGTGTTGTCCCATCGCTGCAACTCCTGTACGGACTAGGGAGAAGCGAAGGTCGAGAGCCATGAGTCCTCCGAAGCACCAATATGTCAGAGGAAACATCATATAGCTGGTGACCGAAGTCAACATGCATGCACGCAGCTACCACAAGGAGTCACTAGAGAGCAACGGGACAAGGACATCCCAGCCGGCCAAACCCTCCCTAACCCAAACAATTGTGCGCCGCCTCATGGTCGCGGCCGGCTGCGACACAGCCCGGGATCGAACCCAGATCTGTATTGACTCCTCATATAGATGGGAGGCCCGAGGTACATTTCTTCTAAATGTATGATTTAGACAATCTGTTCATGAAATAAAAGCCGTTTTTTTTTTCTGAAATGAATGAGGTTTACATTACTAACACACACACTTCACTAATCCTAAAGGGATTTAGGCACATCCTTCCCCTAACCCCTTCAACTATCTGTTAGATCTGTGATGCTTCACCATAAAACATGGAGCGTCTTCGGGTCAGTTCAAAACAGCTGTTCCACGGCTTCACTACCTCTTCCTCTCCACACTACCTCTTCCTCTCCACACTACCTCTTCCTCTCCACACTACCTCTTCCTCTCCACACTACCTCTTCCTCTCCACACTACCTCTTCCTCTCCACACTACCTCTTCCTCTCCACACTACCTCTTCCTCTCCACACTAGCTCTTCCTCTCTGCACCTCAACACATGAAGCTGAGGAGTTAGACATGGACCCGCTGAAGACCTAAAGTACATTTAGTCAGTCCACACGATCCTGAACAGAAACTGATGTCTTGGTTCATACACACACACCATAAGTAATTCACACATGCAGGGATTGTGGGCCATCTGATGTATGTGGTGGGTTTCTATAGTGACACGTGTCCTGAATGATCCTGAAGGTCCCATGTTAGCCAGCGGAGCCCTGTGACATCACAGGAGTCAGACATGACTCTGATGTTCTAAGCAGTATTGTGAGCATCTCAGTGAGCCAGGATACGTCCAACGATAGTATGCCCAGCTGTTACTCTCAGAGCTTTCTCACATTTAGGAAACGTGTTGTTTGGCATGTCAGAAAAAGAGGGGGGAAACTATCTTCTTCAGTCAAGCTGTCCAATTATCTGATGTTCTGCTATCTGAGGAGAGAGTCTGAAGATCACTGCCTGCGAATGTCTATTTAAAAACATTTGAACATTTTCTTGGTCACATACACATGGTTAAGCAGATGTTATTGCGAGTGTAGCGAAATGCTTATGCTTCTAGTTCTGACAGTGCAGTAATATCTACAGGTAATCTAACAATTCCACAACAACTACCTAATACACCCAAATCTAAGTAAAGGAATGGAATAAGAATATATACATATAAATATATGGATGAGCAATGACCGAGTGGCAGAGGCAAGATGCAATAGATGGTATAAAATACAGTATATACATATGAGACGAGAAATGCAAGATATGTAAACGTTATTAAAGTGACTAGTGTTCCATTGATTAAAGTGGCCAATGATTTCAAGTCTGTATGTAGGCAGCAGCCTCACTGTGTTAGTGATGGCTGTTTAACAGTCTGATAGCCTTGAGATAGAAGCTGTTTTCCAGTCTCTCGGTAGCAGCTTTAATGCACCTGTACTGACCTCGCCTTCTGGATGGTAGTGGGGTGAACAGGCAGTGGCTCGGGTGGTTGTTGTGATCTTTTTGGCTTTCCTGTGACATCGGGTGCTGTTGGTGTCCTGGAGGGCAGGGAGTTTGCCCCCGGTGAGACCGCACCACCCTCTGGAGAGCCCTGTGGCTATGGGCGGTGCAGTTGCCGTACCAGGCGGTGATACAACCCGACAGGATGCTCTCAATTGTGCATCTGTAGAAGTTTGTGAGGGTTTTACATTTCTTCAGCCTCCTGAGGTTGAAGAGGCGCTGTTGCACCTTCTTCACCACACTGTCTGTGTGGGTGGACCATTTCAGTTTGTCCATGATGTGTACGCCGAGGAACTTAAAACTTTATACCTTCTCCACTGCTGTCTCGTCGATGTGGATAGGGGGGTTCTCCCTCTGCTGTTTCCCGAAGTCCACAATCATCTCCTTTGTTTTGTTGACCTTGAGTGAGAGGTTGTTTTCCTGACACCACACTCCGAGGGGCCTCACCTCCTCCCCATAGGTCGTCTTCATTGTTGGTTATCAAACCTACTACTGTTATGTCGTCTACAGACTTGATGATTGAGTTGGAGGCGTGCATGGCCACGCAGTCATGGGTGAACAGGGAGTATAGGAGTGGGCTGAGCACGCACCCTTGTGGGGCCCTAGTGTTGAGGATCAGCGAAGTGGAGATGCTGTTTCCTACTTTCCCCAGCTGGGTGCGACCCGTCAGGAAGTCCAGGACCCGGTTGCACAGGGCAGGGTTCAGACCCAGGGCCTCAAGCTTAATGATGACCTTAGAGGGTACTATGGTGTTGAATTCTGAGCTGTAGTCATAGTCATACATAGGTATTCCTCTTGTCCAGGTGGGATAGGGCAGTGTGCAGTGTGATGGCGATTGCATCGTCTGTGGACCTATTGGGGCGATACGCAAATGAAGTGAATAACTACACTGTTTGTATTCGGCTATATTCCCAGTCAACTTTCCATGATTAAATGCTGTGGTTCGTGCTTTCAGTTTGGAGCGAATGCCGCCATCTATCCACGGTTTCTGGTTAGGGTAGGTTTTAGTAGTCACAGTGGGCACAACATGTCCTATGCACTTCCTTATAAACTCACTCACTGAATCAGCGTATAAATCAATATTATTCTCTGAGGCTACCCGGAACATGTTCCAGTCCACGTAATCAAAACAATCTTGAAGTGTGGATTCCGACCGGTCAGACCAGCGTTGAATAGTCCTTGTTACGAGTACATCCTGTTTGAGTTTCTGCCTATAGGAAGGGAGAAGAAAAATGGAGTTGTGGTCAGATTTGCCAAAGGGAGGGCAGGGGAGGGCCTTGTATGCATCACAGAAGTTAGAGTAGCAGTGATCCAGAGTTTTGCCGGCGCAAGTACTACAGTCAATATGCTGATAGAATTTAGGTAGCCTTGTTCTCAAATTAGCTTTGTTAAAATCCCCAGCTATAATAAATGCAGCCTCAGGATATATGGTTTCCAGTTTGCATAAAGTCCAGTGAAGTTCCTTGAGGGCCATCGTGGTATCGGCTTGAGGGGAGATTTACACAGCTGTGACAATAACCGACGAGAATTCTATTGGGAGATAATACGGTCGGCATTCGATCGCATGGAATTCTAGGTCAGATGAACGAAAGGACTAGAATTCCTGCATGTTGTTACAATTACACCATGAGTCATTAATCATGAAACGTACACCCTCACCCTTCTTCCCGGAGAGATGTTTATTTCTGTCGGTGCGAAGCACAAAGAATCCCTGTGGCTGTTTTCCATTTCAAATTCCATTTCAGTCCTTTGTTCAGCAACACCTTGATGCAAAGCAAGACAATGTGTTATAGAGTAACTATTAAAAAAGAGTTTCATAAAAACCTCTCGAAGGGCTTTAATAGATTGTATTGGGTATCTGCAGATTTCATCAGTTGGAACGGAACCTTCCATCAGTTGGACTGTGGAACTATACTCCTCACTGTGCGGAATATGTGTCTGGAAGAAAACCCAACTTGGATGAATTGGGATATTGAAAACAGAACACTGCCTAACTTGAAAGAGCCTGCAGAAGGATCATAAAATGACCCCCAATTTGTTTCTGCTTTTGTTATGACTACAATACACAGGTACAAAAGAAAAGTAGTGTACAGGATACAGTAACTTTTCCCTCTGATTATTTAATTCAGCAACAGTGATTCATGGGATGATAAGCTTTCTGAAACACACCACCCAAGGTGATCATAGAAATGAAACAGGCTTCACATAGCCATAGAACAGCTGTAAGAGATTGTCACTCGACCAGCGTATGGTTATGCACAGCTGCAACCAGATCACTTAAAATAAGATTTTTGGTTGTTTTCTCTCCAAGATACAGATGCAGTATCTTAATTTCATCATCATGTTGATGCACGAACGTTCCTGCACGGCAGGAAATGGACACTTGTAGTGTATCCAAGGTTTAAAAAGGCCTCTGTTTGTAATTTCCAGTTTAACAAACTGTCCTAATGAAAAATGGATCAACCCCTACAAAACAAAATCATAAATTATATTCCACATTTCCTGTTGCTGCAGGGTTATTTTACTGCTATGGCGAACTGGCTCAAATGAAGGTCCTACATCTGTACAGCAATGAGAACACATTTTCACAAAGAATCATCATGAGTTGTTCTGCATCTGGTTAGGGAAAGGGAATACCTAGTCAGTTGCACAACTGAATGCATTCAACCAAAATGCCTTTCGCATTCAACCCAAACCCTCTGAATTAGAGGTGCGAGGGGCTGCCTTAATCAGCACCCAGTTGTTGGGGGGTAACTGTGGTCCATGTAGCTCAGTTGGGAAAGCATAGTACTTGCAATGCCAGGTTTGTTGGTTTGATTCCCATGGGGGACCGGTATCAAAATGTATGTACTAACTAATGTAAATTGCTCTGTATAACAGCATTTACAAAAATGTAACTGCTCAAGGGCAGAACAGCTCAGGGATTCAAACCAGCAACTGTTCAGTTACTTGCCCAACGCTCTTAACTGCTAGGCTACCTGAACTTTGCCCTGTTCAGCACTATTCTGTGAACAAGCCCTGTTCAGCACTATTCTAAGAACAAGCCCTGTTCAGCACTATTCTGTGAACAAGCCCTGTTCAGCACTATTCTGTGAACAAGCCCTGTTCAGCACTATTCTAAGAACAAGCCCTGTTCAGCACTATTCTAAGAACAAGCCCTGTTCAGCACTATTCTAAGAACAAGCCCTGTTCAGCACTATTCTAAGAACAAGCCCTGTTCGGCACTATTCTAAGAACAAGCCCTGTTCAGCACTATTCTAAGAACAAGCCCTGTTCAGCACTATTCTAAGAACAAGCTCTGTTCAGCACTATTCTAAGAACAAGCTCTGTTCAGCACTATTCTAAGAACAAGCTCTGTTCAGCACTATTCTAAGAACAAGCCCTGTTCAGCACTATTCTGTGAACAAGCCCTGTTCAGCACTATTCTAAGAACAAGCCCTGTTCAGCACTATTCTGTGAACAAGCCCTGTTCAGCACTATTCTGTGAACAAGCCCTGTTCAGCACTATTCTAAGAACAAGCCCTGTTCAGCACTATTCTAAGAACAAGCCCTGTTCAGCACTATTCTAAGAACAAGCCCTGTTCGGCACTATTCTAAGAACAAGCCCTGTTCAGCACTATTCTAAGAACAAGCCCTGTTCGGCACTATTCTAAGAACAAGCCCTGTTCAGCACTATTCTAAGAACAAGCCCTGTTCAGCACTATTCTAAGAACAAGCCCTGTTCAGCACTATTCTAAGAACAAGCCCTGTTCAGCACTATTCTAAGAACAAGCCCTGTTCGGCACTATTCTAAGAACAAGCCCTGTTCAGCACTATTCTAAGAACAAGCCCTGTTCAGCACTATTCTAAGAACAAGCTCTGTTCAGCACTATTCTAAGAACAAGCTCTGTTCAGCACTATTCTAAGAACAAGCTCTGTTCAGCACTATTCTAAGAACAAGCTCTGTTCAGCACTATTCTAAGAACAAGCCCTGTTCAGCACTATTCTAAGAACAAGCCCTGTTCAGCACTATTCTAAGAACAAGCCCTGTTCGGCACTATTCTAAGAACAAGCCCTGTTCGGCACTATTCTAAGAACAAGCCCTGTTCAGCACTATTCTAAGAACAAGCCCTGTTCGGCACTATTCTAAGAACAAGCCCTGTTCAGCACTATTCTAAGAACAAGCCCTGTTCAACACTATTCTAAGAACAAGCCCTGTTCAGCACTATTCTAAGAACAAGCCCTGTTCAGCACTATTCTAAGAACAAGCCCTGTTCAGCACTATTCTAAGAACAAGCCCTGTTCAGCACTATTCTAAGAACAAGCCCTGTTCATAACTATTCTAAGAACAAGCCCTGTTCATAACTATTCTAAGAACAAGCCCTGTTCAGCACTATTCTAAGAACAAGCCCTGTTCAGCACTATTCTAAGAACAAGCCCTGTTCAGCACTATTCTAAGAACAAGCCCTGTTCATAACTATTCTAAGAACAAGCCCTGTTCAGCACTATTCTAAGAACAAGCCCTGTTCAGCACTACTCTAAGAACAAGCCCTGTTCAACACTATTCTAAGAACAAGCCCTGTTCAACACTATTCTAAGAACAAGCCCTGTTCAGCACTATTCTAAGAACAAGCCCTGTTCAGCACTATTCTAAGAACAAGCCCTGTTCATAACTATTCTAAGAACAAGCCCTGTTCAGCACTATTCTAAGAACAAGCCCTGTTCAGCACTACTCTAAGAACAAGCCCTGTTCATAACTACTCTAAGAACAAGCCCTGTTCAGCACTATTCTAAGAACAAGCCCTGTTCAGCACTATTCTAAGAACAAGCCCTGTTCAACACTATTCTAAGAACAAGCCCTGTTCAGCACTATTCTAAGAACAAGCCGTGTTCAACACTATTCTAAGAACAAGCCCTGTTCAACACTATTCTAAGAACAAGCCCTGTTCAGCACTATTCTAAGAACAAGCCCTGTTCAGAACTATTCTAAGAACAAGCCCTGTTCAGCACTATTCTAAGAACAAGCCCTGTTCAACACTATTCTAAGAACAAGCCCTGTTCAGCACTATTCTAAGAACAAGCCCTGTTCAGCACTATTCTAAGAACAAGCCCTGTTCAGCACTATTCTAAGAACAAGCCCTGTTCAGCACTATTCTAAGAACAAGCCCTGTTCAGCACTATTCTAAGAACAAGCCCTGTTCGGCACTATTCTAAGAACAAGCCCTGTTCAGCACTATTCTAAGAACAAGCCCTGTTTGGCACTATTCTAAGAACAAGCCCTGTTCAACACTATTCTAAGAACAAGCCCTGTTCAGCACTATTCTAAGAACAAGCCCTGTTCAACACTATTCTAAGAACAAGCCCTGTTCAGCACTATTCTAAGAACAAGCCCTGTTCAGCACTACTCTAAGAACAAGCCCTGTTCAGCACTATTCTAAGAACAAGCCCTGTTCAGCACTATTCTAAGAACAAGCCCTGTTCAACACTATTCTAAGAACAAGCCCTGTTCAGCACTATTCTAAGAACAAGCCCTGTTCAACACTATTCTAAGAACAAGCCCTGTTCAACACTATTCTAAGAACAAGCCCTGTTCAGCACTATTCTAAGAACAAGCCCTGTTCAGAACTATTCTAAGAACAAGCCCTGTTCAGCACTATTCTAAGAACAAGCCCTGTTCAGCACTACTCTAAGAACAAGCCCTGTTCAACACTATTCTAAGAACAAGCCCTGTTCAACACTATTCTAAGAACAAGCCCTGTTCAGCACTATTCTAAGAACAAGCCATGTTCAACACTATTCTAAGAACAAGCCCTGTTCAACACTATTCTAAGAACAAGCCCTGTTCAGCACTATTCTAAGAACAAGCCCTGTTCAGAACTATTCTAAGAACAAGCCCTGTTCAGCACTATTCTAAGAACAAGCCCTGTTCAGCACTATTCTAAGAACAAGCCCTGTTCGGCACTATTCTAAGAACAAGCCCTGTTCAGAACTATTCTAAGAACAAGCCCTGTTCGGCACTATTCTAAGAACAAGCCCTGTTCGGCACTATTCTAAGAACAAGCCCTGTTTGGCACTATTCTAAGAACAAGCCCTGTTCAACACTATTCTAAGAACAAGCCCTGTTCAGCACTATTCTAAGAACAAGCCCTGTTCAACACTATTCTAAGAACAAGCCCTGTTCAGCACTATTCTAAGAACAAGCCCTGTTCAGCACTACTCTAAGAACAAGCCCTGTTCAGCACTATTCTAAGAACAAGCCCTGTTCAGCACTATTCTAAGAACAAGCCCTGTTCAACACTATTCTAAGAACAAGCCCTGTTCAGCACTATTCTAAGAACAAGCCCTGTTCAACACTATTCTAAGAACAAGCCCTGTTCAACACTATTCTAAGAACAAGCCCTGTTCAGCACTATTCTAAGAACAAGCCCTGTTCAGAACTATTCTAAGAACAAGCCCTGTTCAGCACTATTCTAAGAACAAGCCCTGTTCAGCACTACTCTAAGAACAAGCCCTGTTCAACACTATTCTAAGAACAAGCCCTGTTCAACACTATTCTAAGAACAAGCCCTGTTCAGCACTATTCTAAGAACAAGCCCTGTTCAGCACTATTCTAAGAACAAGCCCTGTTCAGCACTATTCTAAGAACAAGCCCTGTTCAGCACTATTCTAAGAACAAGCCCTGTTCAGCACTATTCTAAGAACAAGCCCTGTTCGGCACTATTCTAAGAACAAGCCCTGTTCAGCACTATTCTAAGAACAAGCCCTGTTCGGCACTATTCTAAGAACAAGCCCTGTTCAACACTATTCTAAGAACAAGCCCTGTTCAGCACTATTCTAAGAACAAGCCCTGTTCAACACTATTCTAAGAACAAGCCCTGTTCAGCACTATTCTAAGAACAAGCCCTGTTCAGCACTATTCTAAGAACAAGCCCTGTTCAGCACTATTCTAAGAACAAGCCCTGTTCAGCACTATTCTAAGAACAAGCCCTGTTCAGCACTATTCTAAGAACAAGCCCTGTTCATAACTATTCTAAGAACAAGCCCTGTTCAGCACTATTCTAAGAACAAGCCCTGTTCAGCACTATTCTAAGAACAAGCCCTGTTCAGCACTATTCTAAGAACAAGCCCTGTTCAGCACTATTCTAAGAACAAGCCCTGTTCAGCACTATTCTAAGAACAAGCCCTGTTCAGCACTATTCTAAGAACAAGCCCTGTTCAGCACTATTCTAAGAACAAGCCCTGTTCATAACTATTCTAAGAACAAGCCCTGTTCAGCACTATTCTAAGAACAAGCCCTGTTCAGCACTACTCTAAGAACAAGCCCTGTTCAACACTATTCTAAGAACAAGCCCTGTTCAACACTATTCTAAGAACAAGCCCTGTTCAGCACTATTCTAAGAACAAGCCCTGTTCAGCACTATTCTAAGAACAAGCCCTGTTCATAACTATTCTAAGAACAAGCCCTGTTCAGCACTATTCTAAGAACAAGCCCTGTTCAGCACTACTCTAAGAACAAGCCCTGTTCATAACTACTCTAACAACAAGCCCTGTTCAGCACTATTCTAAGAACAAGCCCTGTTCAACACTATTCTAAGAACAAGCACTGTTCAGCACTATTCTAAGAACAAGCCCTGTTCAGCACTATTCTAAGAACAAGCCCTGTTCAGCACTATTCTAAGAACAAGCCCTGTTCATAACTATTCTAAGAACAAGCCCTGTTCGGCACTATTCTAAGAACAAGCCCTGTTCAGCACTATTCTAAGAACAAGCCCTGTTCAGCACTATTCTAAGAACAAGCCCTGTTCAGCACTATTCTAAGAACAAGCCCTGTTCGGCACTATTCTAAGAACAAGCCCTGTTCAGCACTATTCTAAGAACAAGCCCTGTTCGGCACTATTCTAAGAACAAGCCCTGTTCAGAACTATTCTAAGAACAAGCCCTGTTCGGCACTATTCTAAGAACAAGCCCTGTTCGGCACTATTCTAAGAACAAGCCCTGTTTGGCACTATTCTAAGAACAAGCCCTGTTCAACACTATTCTAAGAACAAGCCCTGTTCAGCACTATTCTAAGAACAAGCCCTGTTCAACACTATTCTAAGAACAAGCCCTGTTCAGCACTATTCTAAGAACAAGCCCTGTTCAGCACTACTCTAAGAACAAGCCCTGTTCAGCACTATTCTAAGAACAAGCCCTGTTCAGCACTATTCTAAGAACAAGCCCTGTTCAACACTATTCTAAGAACAAGCCCTGTTCAGCACTATTCTAAGAACAAGCCATGTTCAACACTATTCTAAGAACAAGCCCTGTTCAACACTATTCTAAGAACAAGCCCTGTTCAGCACTATTCTAAGAACAAGCCCTGTTCAGAACTATTCTAAGAACAAGCCCTGTTCAGCACTATTCTAAGAACAAGCCCTGTTCAGCACTACTCTAAGAACAAGCCCTGTTCAACACTATTCTAAGAACAAGCCCTGTTCAACACTATTCTAAGAACAAGCCCTGTTCAGCACTATTCTAAGAACAAGCCCTGTTCAGCACTATTCTAAGAACAAGCCCTGTTCAGCACTATTCTAAGAACAAGCCCTGTTCAGCACTATTCTAAGAACAAGCCCTGTTCAGCACTATTCTAAGAACAAGCCCTGTTCGGCACTATTCTAAGAACAAGCCCTGTTCGGCACTATTCTAAGAACAAGCCCTGTTCAGCACTATTCTAAGAACAAGCCCTGTTCGGCACTATTCTAAGAACAAGCCCTGTTCAGAACTATTCTAAGAACAAGCCCTGTTCGGCACTATTCTAAGAACAAGCCCTGTTCGGCACTATTCTAAGAACAAGCCCTGTTCGGCACTATTCTAAGAACAAGCCCTGTTCAACACTATTCTAAGAACAAGCCCTGTTCAGCACTATTCTAAGAACAAGCCCTGTTCAACACTATTCTAAGAACAAGCCCTGTTCAGCACTATTCTAAGAACAAGCCCTGTTCAGCACTATTCTAAGAACAAGCCCTGTTCAGCACTATTCTAAGAACAAGCCCTGTTCAGCACTATTCTAAGAACAAGCCCTGTTCAGCACTATTCTAAGAACAAGCCCTGTTCAGCACTATTCTAAGAACAAGCCCTGTTCAGCACTATTCTAAGAACAAGCCCTGTTCAGCACTATTCTAAGAACAAGCCCTGTTCAGCACTATTCTAAGAACAAGCCCTGTTCAGCACTATTCTAAGAACAAGCCCTGTTCGGCACTATTCTAAGAACAAGCCCTGTTCAGCACTATTCTAAGAACAAGCCCTGTTCGGCACTATTCTAAGAACAAGCCCTGTTCAGAACTATTCTAAGAACAAGCCCTGTTCGGCACTATTCTAAGAACAAGCCCTGTTCGGCACTATTCTAAGAACAAGCCCTGTTCGGCACTATTCTAAGAACAAGCCCTGTTCAACACTATTCTAAGAACAAGCCCTGTTCAGCACTATTCTAAGAACAAGCCCTGTTCAACACTATTCTAAGAACAAGCCCTGTTCAGCACTATTCTAAGAACAAGCCCTGTTCAGCACTATTCTAAGAACAAGCCCTGTTCAGCACTATTCTAAGAACAAGCCCTGTTCAGCACTATTCTAAGAACAAGCCCTGTTCAGCACTATTCTAAGAACAAGCCCTGTTCATAACTATTCTAAGAACAAGCCCTGTTCAGCACTATTCTAAGAACAAGCCCTGTTCAGCACTATTCTAAGAACAAGCCCTGTTCAGCACTATTCTAAGAACAAGCCCTGTTCAGCACTATTCTAAGAACAAGCCCTGTTCAGCACTATTCTAAGAACAAGCCCTGTTCAGCACTATTCTAAGAACAAGCCCTGTTCATAACTATTCTAAGAACAAGCCCTGTTCAGCACTATTCTAAGAACAAGCCCTGTTCAGCACTACTCTAAGAACAAGCCCTGTTCAACACTATTCTAAGAACAAGCCCTGTTCAACACTATTCTAAGAACAAGCCCTGTTCAGCACTATTCTAAGAACAAGCCCTGTTCATAACTATTCTAAGAACAAGCCCTGTTCAGCACTATTCTAAGAACAAGCCCTGTTCAGCACTACTCTAAGAACAAGCCCTGTTCATAACTACTCTAAGAACAAGCCCTGTTCAGCACTATTCTAAGAACACGCCCTGTTCAACACTATTCTAAGAACAAGCACTGTTCAGCACTATTCTAAGAACAAGCCCTGTTCAGCACTATTCTAAGAACAAGCCCTGTTCAGCACTATTCTAAGAACAAGCCCTGTTCAGCACTATTCTAAGAACAAGCCCTGTTCGGCACTATTCTAAGAACAAGCCCTGTTCAGCACTATTCTAAGAACAAGCCCTGTTCAGAACTATTCTAAGAACAAGCCCTGTTCAGCACTATTCTAAGAACAAGCCCTGCTCAGCACTACTCTAAGAACAAGCCCTGTTCAACACTATTCTAAGAACAAGCCCTGTTCAACACTATTCTAAGAACAAGCCCTGTTCAGCACTATTCTAAGAACAAGCCCTGTTCAGCACTATTCTAAGAACAAGCCCTGTTCAGCACTATTCTAAGAACAAGCCCTGTTCAGCACTACTCTAAGAACAAGCCCTGTTCAACACTATTCTAAGAACAAGCCCTGTTCAACACTATTCTAAGAACAAGCCCTGTTCAGCACTATTCTAAGAACAAGCCCTGTTCATAACTATTCTAAGAACAAGCCCTGTTCAGCACTATTCTAAGAACAAGCCCTGTTCAGCACTACTCTAAGAACAAGCCCTGTTCATAACTACTCTAAGAACAAGCCCTGTTCAGCACTATTCTAAGAACACGCCCTGTTCAACACTATTCTAAGAACAAGCACTGTTCAGCACTATTCTAAGAACAAGCCCTGTTCAGCACTATTCTAAGAACAAGCCCTGTTCAGCACTATTCTAAGAACAAGCCCTGTTCAGCACTATTCTAAGAACAAGCCCTGTTCGGCACTATTCTAAGAACAAGCCCTGTTCAGCACTATTCTAAGAACAAGCCCTGTTCAGAACTATTCTAAGAACAAGCCCTGTTCAGCACTATTCTAAGAACAAGCCCTGCTCAGCACTACTCTAAGAACAAGCCCTGTTCAACACTATTCTAAGAACAAGCCCTGTTCAACACTATTCTAAGAACAAGCCCTGTTCAGCACTATTCTAAGAACAAGCCCTGTTCAGCACTATTCTAAGAACAAGCCCTGTTCAGCACTATTCTAAGAACAAGCCCTGTTCAGCACTATTCTAAGAACAAGCCCTGTTCGGCACTATTCTAAGAACAAGCCCTGTTCAGCACTATTCTAAGAACAAGCCCCGTTCAGCACTACTCTAAGAACAAGCCCTGTTCAACACTATTCTAAGAACAAGCCCTGTTCAGCACTATTCTAAGAACAAGCCCTGTTCAGCACTATTCTAAGAACAAGCCCTGTTCAGCACTATTCTAAGAACAAGCCCTGTTCAACACTATTCTAATAATAAGCCCTGTTCAACACTATTCTAAGAACAAGCCCTGTTCAGCACTATTCTAAGAACAAGCCCTGTTCAGAACTATTCTAAGAACAAGCCCTGTTCAGCACTATTCTAAGAACAAGCCCTGTTCAGCACTACTCTAAGAACAAGCCCTGTTCAACACTATTCTAAGAACAAGCCCTGTTCAGCACTATTCTAAGAACAAGCCCTGTTCAGCACTATTCTAAGAACAAGCCCTGTTCAGCACTATTCTAAGAACAAGCCCTGTTCAGCACTATTCTAAGAACAAGCCCTGTTCGGCACTATTCTAAGAACAAGCCCTGTTCAGCACTATTCTAAGAACAAGCCCTGTTCAGCACTATTCTAAGAACAAGCCCTGTTCGGCACTATTCTAAGAACAAGCCCTGTTCAGCACTATTCTAAGAACAAGCCCTGTTCAGAACTATTCTAAGAACAAGCCCTGTTCGGCACTATTCTAAGAACAAGCCCTGTTCAGCACTATTCTAAGAACAAGCCCTGTTCAGCACTACTCTAAGAACAAGCCCTGTTCAACACTATTCTAAGAACAAGCCCTGTTCAACACTATTCTAAGAACAAGCCCTGTTCAGCACTATTCTAAGAACAAGCCCTGTTCAGCACTATTCTAAGAACAAGCCCTGTTCAACACTATTCTAAGAACAAGCCCTGTTCAGCACTATTCAAAGAACAAGCCCTGTTCAGAACTATTCTAAGAACAAGCCCTGTTCAGCACTATTCTAAGAACAAGCCCTGTTCAGCACTACTCTAAGAACAAGCCCTGTTCAACACTATTCTAAGAACAAGCCCTGTTCAACACTATTCTAAGAACAAGCCCTGTTCAGCACTATTCTAAGAACAAGCCCTGTTCAGCACTATTCTAAGAACAAGCCCTGTTCAGCACTATTCTAAGAACAAGCCCTGTTCAGCACTATTCTAAGAACAAGCCCTGTTCAGCACTATTCTAAGAACAAGCCCTGTTCAGCACTATTCTAAGAACAAGCCCTGTTCGGCACTATTCTAAGAACAAGCCCTGTTCAGCACTATTCTAAGAACAAGCCCTGTTCAGAACTATTCTAAGAACAAGCCCTGTTCAGCACTATTCTAAGAACAAGCCCTGTTCAGCACTACTCTAAGAACAAGCCCTGTTCAACACTATTCTAAGAACAAGCCCTGTTCAACACTATTCTAAGAACAAGCCCTGTTCAGCACTATTCTAAGAACAAGCCCTGTTCAGCACTATTCTAAGAACAAGCCCTGTTCAGCACTATTCTAAGAACAAGCCCTGTTCAGCACTATTCTAAGAACAAGCCCTGTTCAGCACTATTCTAAGAACAAGCCCTGTTCGGCACTATTCTAAGAACAAGCCCTGTTCAGCACTATTCTAAGAACAAGCCCTGTTCAGCACTACTCTAAGAACAAGCCCTGTTCAACACTATTCTAAGAACAAGCCCTGTTCAACACTATTCTAAGAACAAGCCCTGTTCAGCACTATTCTAAGAACAAGCCCTGTTCAGCACTATTCTAAGAACAAGCCCTGTTCAGCACTATTCTAAGAACAAGCCCTGTTCAGCACTATTCTAAGAACAAGCCCTGTTCAGCACTATTCTAAGAACAAGCCCTGTTCAGCACTATTCTAAGAACAAGCCCTGTTCAGCACTATTCTAAGAACAAGCCCTGTTCGGCACTATTCTAAGAACAAGCCCTGTTCAGCACTATTCTAAGAACAAGCCCTGTTCGGCACTATTCTAAGAACAAGCCCTGTTCAGAACTATTCTAAGAACAAGCCCTGTTCGGCACTATTCTAAGAACAAGCCCTGTTCGGCACTATTCTAAGAACAAGCCCTGTTCGGCACTATTCTAAGAACAAGCCCTGTTCAACACTATTCTAAGAACAAGCCCTGTTCAGCACTATTCTAAGAACAAGCCCTGTTCAACACTATTCTAAGAACAAGCCCTGTTCAGCACTATTCTAAGAACAAGCCCTGTTCAGCACTATTCTAAGAACAAGCCCTGTTCAGCACTATTCTAAGAACAAGCCCTGTTCAGCACTATTCTAAGAACAAGCCCTGTTCAGCACTATTCTAAGAACAAGCCCTGTTCATAACTATTCTAAGAACAAGCCCTGTTCAGCACTATTCTAAGAACAAGCCCTGTTCAGCACTATTCTAAGAACAAGCCCTGTTCAGCACTATTCTAAGAACAAGCCCTGTTCAGCACTATTCTAAGAACAAGCCCTGTTCAGCACTATTCTAAGAACAAGCCCTGTTCAGCACTATTCTAAGAACAAGCCCTGTTCATAACTATTCTAAGAACAAGCCCTGTTCAGCACTATTCTAAGAACAAGCCCTGTTCAGCACTACTCTAAGAACAAGCCCTGTTCAACACTATTCTAAGAACAAGCCCTGTTCAACACTATTCTAAGAACAAGCCCTGTTCAGCACTATTCTAAGAACAAGCCCTGTTCAGCACTATTCTAAGAACAAGCCCTGTTCATAACTATTCTAAGAACAAGCCCTGTTCAGCACTATTCTAAGAACAAGCCCTGTTCATAACTATTCTAAGAACAAGCCCTGTTCAGCACTATTCTAAGAACAAGCCCTGTTCAGCACTATTCTAAGAACAAGCCCTGTTCAGCACTATTCTAAGAACAAGCCCTGTTCAGCACTATTCTAAGAACAAGCCCTGTTCAGCACTATTCTAAGAACAAGCCCTGTTCATAACTATTCTAAGAACAAGCCCTGTTCAGCACTATTCTAAGAACAAGCCTTGTTCAGCACTACTCTAAGAACAAGCCCTGTTCAACACTATTCTAAGAACAAGCCCTGTTCAACACTATTCTAAGAACAAGCCCTGTTCAGCACTATTCTAAGAACAAGCCCTGTTCAGCACTATTCTAAGAACAAGCCCTGTTCATAACTATTCTAAGAACAAGCCCTGTTCAGCACTATTCTAAGAACAAGCCCTGTTCAGCACTACTCTAAGAACAAGCCCTGTTCATAACTACTCTATGAACAAGCCCTGTTCAGCACTATTCTAAGAACAAGCCCTGTTCAGCACTATTCTAAGAACAAGCCCTGTTCAACACTATTCTAAGAACAAGCCCTGTTCAGCACTATTCTAAGAACAAGCCCTGTTCAACACTATTCTAAGAACAAGCCCTGTTCAACACTATTCTAAGAACAAGCCCTGTTCAGCACTATTCTAAGAACAAGCCCTGTTCAGAACTATTCTAAGAACAAGCCCTGTTCAGCACTATTCTAAGAACAAGCCCTGTTCAGCACTACTCTAAGAACAAGCCCTGTTCAACACTATTCTAAGAACAAGCCCTGTTCAACACTATTCTAAGAACAAGCCCTGTTCAGCACTATTCTAAGAACAAGCCCTGTTCAGCACTATTCTAAGAACAAGCCCTGTTCAGCACTATTCTAAGAACAAGCCCTGTTCAGCACTATTCTAAGAACAAGCCCTGTTCAGCACTATTCTAAGAACAAGCCCTGTTCGGCACTATTCTAAGAACAAGCCCTGTTCAGCACTATTCTAAGAACAAGCCCTGTTCGGCACTATTCTAAGAACAAGCCCTGTTCAGAACTATTCTAAGAACAAGCCCTGTTCGGCACTATTCTAAGAACAAGCCCTGTTCGGCACTATTCTAAGAACAAGCCCTGTTCGGCACTATTCTAAGAACAAGCCCTGTTCAACACTATTCTAAGAACAAGCCCTGTTCAGCACTATTCTAAGAACAAGCCCTGTTCAACACTATTCTAAGAACAAGCCCTGTTCAGCACTATTCTAAGAACAAGCCCTGTTCAACACTATTCTAAGAACAAGCCCTGTTCAACACTATTCTAAGAACAAGCCCTGTTCAGCACTATTCTAAGAACAAGCCCTGTTCAGAACTATTCTAAGAACAAGCCCTGTTCAGCACTATTCTAAGAACAAGCCCTGTTCAGCACTATTCTAAGAACAAGCCCTGTTCAACACTATTCTAAGAACAAGCCCTGTTCAGCACTATTCTAAGAACAAGCCCTGTTCAGCACTATTCTAAGAACAAGCCCTGTTCAGCACTATTCTAAGAACAAGCCCTGTTCAGCACTATTCTAAGAACAAGCCCTGTTCGGCACTATTCTAAGAACAAGCCCTGTTCAGCACTATTCTAAGAACAAGCCCTGTTCGGCACTATTCTAAGAACAAGCCCTGTTCAGCACTATTCTAAGAACAAGCCCTGTTCGGCACTATTCTAAGAACAAGCCCTGTTCAGAACTATTCTAAGAACAAGCCCTGTTCGGCACTATTCTAAGAACAAGCCCTGTTCGGCACTATTCTAAGAACAAGCCCTGTTCGGCACTATTCTAAGAACAAGCCCTGTTCAGAACTATTCTAAGAACAAGCCCTGTTCAGCACTATTTTAAGAACAAATATTAGACCTACTAGAAACAGAGTGCTCTCTGGAAGTCATGAGAAGATAACACACTTTACTATTGCACTGAGAAGGAACAAGTGTGTATGACTTCACTGACTACTAAGGAGGACACTGAAACCACTAAAGAGCCCTAAAGACAGGCTGGATGGTCAGAACAGGTCGAGACACATCCTATGCACAAAGTTAGACTGAAAACCTACTCAGAAGATTAAGCTAAATATGTCTGTATGGAATGGTGCACATTCCCTCATCTTTAATGGCTATTGTTTACCTGTTGTGTTTACTGATTACAGCACAGAACATTGTTTTCCTGTGCTGCTACATTATTAGGAGTTAGTAACAAACATAACTCAATGAAGTACTATTGTTGACAGTTTACCATGATGGAATGTGAATTGATAAGGAAAACAAACCTGGTTAATTGTGAACAGTTAGCTAAATCCTCTGTCCTAATTTAGCTGCATACCCTCATGCATTTGAAATTCTGAGTTAAACACAAATCTAAAAATAATTTCTGAGAAGTGCATGAACTTGTTTTACTTGCCAAAATGATAATTCTCTTGAAGGTCATATTGTTATAGAAAACAAAAACCTGGGCAGGTTCCAGAAATCAGTCCAGAAATGTGATGGAAGTTAAGGTCAATGCTGGGAGCGAACCCTCTACTGGACCACAAACGACCAGATCAGTGATTCATGAGATACAACGTTCTTATGAACTATAAATGGACCGTGAAAAACCTCAACATCTGAGCCAAAGGTCAACCATCTGATACTGTCTCAAAGACCCTACTACAGTAGTCACGGGACAGAGGATGAAGTCTATCTATGAACATTTATGTTCAGTACAGGGCCACTATAAAAGTCTCTCCCAAAATGAGAATCCTGCTTCACGGGACCTACCAAATCCTACTACCCCTTTAACACACACACACACACACACACACACACACACACACACACACACACACACACACACACACACACACACACACACACACACACACACACACACACACACACAACACACACACACACCACAAGCACCATCTGGAGTGTTTCACAAACATTTTGATGTGTTGAACCAGAAGGCTGTTATGAATCTTTTCTATGTGATTTAAGATTGAAGAACAGTGAATGGACCCAGATGAATTTGCATAGATGACATATAAAACAAGGAGAGGAATCAAGACTATATTTGGATCCAGGGGGAAGGACAATGATCTTAAATGTTTTTCCAGTTTCTCCTGAGCTGAGAGGATGATGTCACCATGTGACAATGGAGAGAAGGGAACTCTTCAGCTGTTCTGGGCCTTTCCTCATAAAGAGTCACGGTGTAGGAGTACTGACCTAGGATAAATGTTGCCTTTTAGATCATAATGAATATGATTATATAGACAGGGGGACCTGATCCTAGATCAGGAGTCCTACTCTGAGACGCTCTCTGAATACAGGCCCTGGTCTCAACTCCAGAGTGTTCAAATTAAATTGCTTCAGAGTAAATAAACATCTTTATATATCTTTATATATATATATATATATATATCTCACAAAAACCCATTGTCTGGACCTAAACTCTCCAGACTCAACAGTTCTTGGTGCAATCCATAACAATCCTTAGAGTTATTTCCTGTGTATGTATATGCCTCCTACAGAGGATGCCTCCAGGACAGGGGTTGGTTGGCTTGGTTCAAATGACGAGCAGACTTTGATGATGCTCTCACTACACGATTTCTTTGCCCTGCTCTGCGGACTGCAGGACACAAAAGTTATCACAGCTCAGCTTGTAGAGAAAATTCTCTGTACTCATGATAATGAATACTTGGCGCCCTCTGCTGGAATTTAGCTGTCTGTTTGTGCCTGCAAGCATGCGATTCAATATGATCAATACATTTTTCTAATCGACAAATAAACACAGTGCGTGCACTGTTTTAATTCAATAATTCAAATATAGTTCGTATTTAACCTGTCTTATTGCCTCTTTGCTGTTTTTAAAAGTTTAAAAACAGTTTTTTCAGTCTTGCTGAAAAGGATGTTGGGATGTCGTTGTTATGGCAACGTTTTCAAGGCATTCAACAAAACAGAGAGGCTGAGATTTACTGAAGCATTTTGTTGTTTAGCTAGCTAGCTAGCTGACAACAACATTTACAAATAGCTCTACGGCTCTACCTCCCAGAGCTAACTTTTATGGCATAATGCTGGATCATTATTTTGACAAACTTGGAGTCACAGGTGAATAAAGGGACTGTTACAGGTAAGAATAACAGAGTGTAAGTGTAACAGTTAACGTTAGCTACCTATAGCTATTTCTTCTTTCCCCAGTTAGTTTACACGAGCCTGGTCAAATAGTTGTAACTAGTAGTTAACTTTAGCAGTTTTGAGTAGGAAGCGAATTTTTCGGTCCTGTTGGGCTAAAATGATTCATTCGTATCATCTAAATCCAATGCCCTCCAGCCGGTAACGGTATATCACAGATAGAGAACAATGATCATTGACATTGCACCTTGCAAATGAACACACAGTGGTGCGCGTCTAGAAAAGGGAGTTAGGATTGGAAAAGGTTCATTTGGAGCCCTGAACACAGGCCTAGTCTCCAGTTGAAACGGGTTCAATAGCCTTTCTACCAGTATTTATTGTATACTTATTAGGCCTAACAATTCGGCAAAAATGTGTTGATTCACGTTAGTTGACACTCAACCAAATGTTAATCAAAACTAGACATTGAGCTGACGCCTGTGCTCAGTGGGAAGTAAGTCTGGAGAGGATAGTGACTATACTTACTGTAAGAGGCCCACTGGGCCAGCAGCCATGGTTTAGAGGGGTCCAGCAAAGCAGCTGGGTTTAGTATTTTCTGTAGGTTCCAGAACACTGAGCTGTGTCCCAAATGGCACCCTATTCCCTATAGTGGACTACGTTTGACCAGGACCAATGCGTCCCATATGGGGCCTCATCAAATGTACTACACTATAGGGAATAGGGTGCCATTTGGGACACATTCTAGGTCAAAGACTGGAGCTGGAGGCTATGAGGGTTGCAGCAGTCTGTCTTTCATCAGTGTAATGTAGAGTGGATAGAATACACAAGGCTAAGATTTTGTATATTTCTGCAAATACTTTGCAAAGCCAATAAATGTAAAATAATCTTGTAAATGACTAGTAGTTACGAAATTGTCTAGTGCTCTTCTTCTTTAGAAGATCATGAAAATGCTTACTAATCCTGTCTGTCTGCTGTCTGTCTGCTGTCTCTGTCTGTCTGCTATCTTCTCCCTACTGTCTCTGTCTGTCTGCTGTCTCTGTCTGTCTGCTGTCTCTGTCTGTCTGCTATCTTCTCCCTGCTGTCTCTGTCTGTCTGCTGTCTCTGTCTGTCTGCTGTCTCCGTCTGTCTGCTGTCTCTGGGTGTCTGTCTGCTGTCTCTGGGTGTATGTCTGCTGTCTCTTGTCTGCTGTCTGCTGTCTCTGTCTGTCTGCTGTCTCTGTCTGTCTGCTATCTTCTCCCTGCTGTCTCTGTCTGTCTGTTGTCTCTGTCTGTCTGCTGTCTGTCTGCTGTCTCTGTCTGTCTGCTATCTTCTCCCTGCTGTCTCTGTCTGTCTGCTGTCTCTGTCTGTCTGCTGTCTGTCTGCTGTCTCTGTCTGTCTGCTGTCTCTGGCTGTCTTGTCTGCTGTCTCTGTCTGTCTGCTGTCTCTGGCTGTCTTGTCTGCTGTCTCTGGCTGTCTGTCTGCTGTCTCTGTTTGTCTGCTGTCGCTGTCGGTCGGCTGTCTCTGGCTGTCTGCTGTCTCTGTCTGTCTGTCTGTCTGTCTGTCTGTCTGTCTGTCTGTCTGTCTGTCTGTCTGTCTGTCTGTCTGTCTGTCTGTCTGTCTGTCTGTCTGCGGTCTCCGTCTGTCGTGTGTGTCTGTCAGCGTGTCTGTCTGCTGTCTCTATCTTCGTGTCTGTCTGCGTGCGTGTCTGTCTGTCTGCGTGTGTGTGACAGGGCCACCATGAGCCAAGCTGGGGAGCAGACCAACCCACCCAGTGGAGGAGGTGAGGAGGAGACTACTCCTTTATCAGCCCTGGCTCCTGATGCTGCCCTACAGGAGGAGAGCCTGGCCCTGGGCCCCACTCACGTCTCTGCCAGCCCAGCCTTCCAGTGCTTAGACCAGGTAACACATACTCTTTTCACGCTACTGAGACAAACCGAGCCGAGCTGACCCCTACTGGGCTGACCTAGTTATTCATACACCATAGTTGCTAGAACTCTGTCACCATGACCAGTTGAAACCAGAGGTCTCTTCACAGTCCCCAGGTCCAGAACAGAGGCTGGGAAACACACAATATTAAATAGAGCCATGACTACATGGAACTCTCTGCCACCACAGATAACACTTTACGGCATGACACGGACTGTGAAGACAGACTGATATTTTGATGCATTTTGCATTGTAATATGCATTGTAATATGTATTGTAATATGTATTGTATTGTGTATTGTATTATGTATTGTAATATGTATTGTAATATGTATTGTAATATGTATTGTAATATGTATTGTATTGTGTATTGTAATATGTATTGTATTGTGTATTGTAATATGCATTGTAATATGTATTGTATTGTGTATTGTAATATGCATTGTAATGTCTATTGTATTGTGTATTGTATTATGTACTGTATTATGTATTGTATTGTGTATTGTAATATGTATTGTATTGTGTATTGTATTATGTATTGTATTATGTATTGTATTATATATTGTATTATATTGTATTATGCATTGTATTATATATTGTATTGTATTATATATTGTATTATATATTGTATTATGTATTGTATTATCTAATGTATTATATACTGTATTGTATTATATATTGTATTGTATTATATGTTGTATTATGTATTGTATTATGTATTGTATTATATATATTGCATTATGTATTGTATTGTATTATGTATTGTATTGTATTATATGTTGTATTATGTATTGTATTATGTATATTGCAGTATGTATTGTATTATATATATTGTAGTATGTATTGTATTATATATATTGCATTATGTATTGTATTATATATATTGCATTATGTATTGTATTGTATTATGTATTGTATTGTGTATTGTATTGTGTATTGTATTATGTATTGTATTATGTATTGTATTATGTATGTGATAGGGGGTTGGGATACCACTGTGATACAGTTTGTGTTTGTCTCGCCTGTCTATCTCCAGGTAAATGCACTAGCTGTGGGTTTCTCTGGATGGGAGCGTCTGCTGAATGGCTAAATTGTAATGTAAATGTAGTGCTATTTATGTATATTATGGCTTTTATTTGTTGTGTTGTTTCCTGTTGGGACCCCAGGAAGAGTAGCCGTTGCCTCGGCAACAAGTAATTGGGGATCCTAATAAATAGTAAATACTAAAAAAACATCAGCCAATCCTGAACCCTTATGAAGGGAAAATGAATAAAACATCAGCCAATCCTGAACCCTTATGAAGGGAAAATGAATAAAACATCAGCCAATCCTGAACCCTTATGAAGGGAAAATGAATAAAACATATAGGCTAGGTCAGGTATATTTGCCTGCTGATGGTTGACAGATATACGCTGGGTCGGTGCTATTTGCCTGTTGATGGTTGGCAGATATAGGCTGGGTCAGGGCTATTTGCCTGCTGATGGTTGGCAGATATAGGCTGGGTCAGGTCTATTTGCCTGCTGATGGTTGACAGATATAGGCTAGGTCAGGTCTATTTGCCTGCTGATGGTTGACAGATATAGGCTAGGTCAGGTCTATTTGCCTGCTGATGGTTTGCAGATATAGGCTGGGTCAGGTCTATTTGCCTGCTGATGGTTGACAGATATAGGCTGGGTCAGGGCTATTTGCCTGCTGATGGTTGGCAGATATAGGCTGGGTCAGGTCTATTTGCCTGCTGATGGTTGACAGATATAGGTTTGGTCACGTCTATTTGCCAGCTGATGGTTGACAGATATAGGCTGGGTCAGGGCTATTTGCCTGCTGATGGTTGACAGATATAGGCTGGGTCAGGGTTATTTGCCTGCTGATGGTTGACAGATATAGGCTGGGTCAGGTCTATTTGCCTGCTGATGGTTGGCAGATATATGCTGGGTCAGGTCTATTTGCCTGCTGATGGTTGACAGATATAGGCTGGGTCAGGTCTATTTGCCTGCTGATGGTTGACAGATATAGGCTGGGTCAGGTCTATTTGCCTGTTGATGGTTGACAGATATAGGCTGGGTCAGGTCTATTTGCCTGCTGATGGTTGACAGATATAGGCTGGGTCAGGTCTATTTGCCTGCTGATGGTTGGCAGATATAGGCTGGGTCAGGTCTATTTGCCTGCTGATGGTTGACAGATATAGGCTGGGTCAGGGCTATTTGCCTGCTGATGGTTGACAGATATAGGCTGGGTCAGGGCTATTTGCCTGCTGATGGTTGACAGATATAGGCTGGGTCAGGTCTATTTGCCTGCTGATGGTTGGCAGATATATGCTGGGTCAGGTCTATTTGCCTGCTGATGGTTGACAGATATAGGCTGGGTCAGGTCTATTTGCCTGCTGATGGTTGGCAGATATAGGCTGGGTCAGGTCTATTTGCCTGCTGATGGTTGACAGATATAGGCTGGGTCAGGTCTATTTGCCTGCTGATGGTTGACAGATATAGGCTGGGTCAGGGCTATTTGCGGGCTGATGATTGACAGATATAGGCTAGGTCAGAGCTATTTGCCTGCTGATGGTTGACAGATATATAGGCTGGGTCAGGTCTATTTGCCTGCTGATGGTTGACAGATATAGGCTAGGTCAGGGCTTTTTGCCTGCTGATGGTTGACAGATATAGGCTGGGTCAGGTCTATTTGCCTGCTGATGGTTGACAGATATAGGCTGGGTCAGGGCTATTTGCCTGCTGATGGTTGGCAGATATAGGCTGGGTCAGGTCTATTTGACTGCTGATGGTTGACAGATATAGGCTGGGTCAGGTCTATTTGCCTGCTGATGGTTGACAGATATAGGCTGGGTCAGGGCTATTTGCCTGCTGATGGTTGACAGATATAGGCTGGGTCAGGTCTATTTGCCTGCTGATGGTTGGCAGATATAGGCTGGGTCAGGGCTATTTGCCTGCTGATGGTTGACAGATATAGGCTGGGTCAGGGCTATTTGCCTGCTGATGGTTGACAGATATAGGCTGGGTCAGGTCTATTTGCCTGCTGATGGTTGACAGATATAGGCTGGGTCAGGGCTATTTGCCTGCTGTGTTTCATGCGGGATATGGATAACAAAACATTCAGTACTCGGTGCAAATCTGTAAAAAGTTTATTCATGTTTTTATATAAAAAGTAAATACTTTTTTGAATAGGACAATAGAAGGTGAACGAAAAAACGTCTAGTGTACATACAGTTCTATACATCAAGCTACATAATCAATTATTCTATTCAAATATACCTACACTTTAAACCTTTTCATACAAGCCGAAATACTCCATCTTTTAGTTTTAAACTTCTCTGTGGTCAACTTCTCAACCCCAATACAATGCTTTTTATTCCGAGTACAATACTTTTTGGGCTACTCATCTTAGGCTATCACTGTGTACTGCATGAACATACAGTCCATATATTAGTTATGTAAAAGCTATCATACTTTCAAAAATAAATACTGTACATTTCCTCCTTGAACTTGGGGCCTTTAGTTTCCATGCTGCTTAGCCTGTCTAGATGAGGATGCAATGCAATGACATAACGCTAGGTGGCAGTATTATACAGACAATGGAGTTACAGATGTCTGGAAACAGTTGCAGTGCCTGCAGTCAACCAATGTAATTATTCTGCAGAAAGCAAACATATCTGACTCCATTTTGTTGCTGTTGTTAGTTCAGTGGCACATGGTATGTTGTTTGACCGATAGCCAGACATTTCCTATGACTGTGATATCATACGTTTGTCTTCGGTGGAGACTTTTCCAACCTTTTGAAGATTTCATTGCTGTTTTATTACCGGGAACCCAGGTGTCTCAGACTGTCTCTGAACCGTGTGGTTAAACTTGACAGTGGGAGGCAGAAAGGTCAAAGGAGCAGAAAGTCAAGAAGAAAAAAGTATTTCTGATCTTTCCGGTCGTTTCCGTTCTCTTTTACGGAGCGTAGTTCTTTGGCCGTATCATCATTTTGACCGTCTTGAAGGCCTGCCTGTAGTTGGTGGGGTATGCTTCACTAGACATGTTGTGCCATGTTCCCCAGAAGATGCCGTTCCTCACGCCCTTGTATCTCTTGTGGTAGTATTTCCCATTGAGATTGGCTGACATGCAGGCGTCAAACCACCAGCCAGAGCTGTAGTACGCGCCGCAGTTCCCTGACGGGTACATGTCGTTGTCCCTGTCTGGCGTGGTGAAGAACTTCTGGTCGTGGTTGAAGTGCTGGTTCATGTGCAGCGCGTTGCCGGCCGTGCCACTGTACCCGCTGATGGAGAGGCGATACCTCAGGAACTCGTTGGCTACGTAGAACTGGTCGAACTTGGCATACTCCCGCACCCCTTGGAAGTCCTCCAGTTCGATGCGCAGAACCATGTCCTTGGCCTTGGTCAGGAGGTGGATGCGGTCGTTGCCCAACCAGAACTCTCCCCGGGGGTCACCAAATCCCCTCTAGAGAGAGAGAGGGCAATGGCAGGGAGAGAGAGAGAGAGACAGAGAGAGAGAGAGGGCAAGGGCAGGGGGAGAGAGAGAGAGAGACAGAGAGAGAGAGAGAGGGCAAGGACAGGGGGAGAGAGAGAGAGAGAGCAAGGGCAGGGGGAGAGAGAGAGAGAGGGCAAGGGCAGGGGAGAGAGAGAGGGCAAGGGCAGGGGGAGAGAGAGAGGGCAAGGACAGGGGGAGAGAGAGAGAGAGGGCAAGGGCAGGGGAGAGAGAGAGGGCAAGGGCAGGGGGAGAGAGAGAGGGCAAGGGCAGGGGGAGAGAGAGAGAGGGCAAGGGCAGGGGGAGAGAGAGAAAAATGTAAAGGTCTGTGTCAGAGGAGTCAAATCTGTCCCAAATGGCACCCTATTCCCTACATAGTGCCTGGTCAAAGGTAGTGCACTATATAGGGAATAGGGTGACATTTGGGACACAACCTCATGTTTTCCCTGATTCTCACAGGCCAGCAGGCCATTACATGGAATGTTACTGACCACGGTCTGTCACAGAGTTTTGTCAAATGGGTTTATTAACCTTGTACTCAGCCCAGGAGCGGTTGAAGCTGACGGTGCCATTGAGGCGCTGCTGCACCAGGGTCCAGCCGCCGCCGAACGACTCCATGTCGCAGTAGACCTGGAACGTGCCGTTCCTGGGGTCTGGCGTGACCCGGTAGACGCCGTTCCTCCTCTCCTTTAGCATGTTGTAGTCAGAGCAGTCCTTGGGAGCGATGATGACTGTTGTGAGAGAGAGACAGAGAGAGACAGGGCAGGGGGAGGGAGAGAGAGAGAGAGACAGGGCAGGGGGAGGGAGAGAGAGACAGGGCAGGGGGAGGGAGAGAGACAGGGCAGGGGGAGGGAGAGAGAGACAGGGCAGGGGGAGGGAGAGAGAGACAGGGCAGGGGGAGGGAGAGAGAGACAGGGCAGGGGGAGGGAGAGACAGGGCAGGGGGAGGGAGAGAGAGGGCAGGGGGAGGGAGAGAGAGGGCAGGGGGAGGGAGAAAAAGGGCAGGGGGAGGGAGAGAGAGGGCAGGGGGAGGGAGAGAGAGGGCAGGGGGAGGGAGAGAGAGGGCAGGGGGAGGGAGAGAGAGGCAACGGTCAGTGTCCGAGGAGTAAAGAAAACACTGTTTCCCTCAAAGCACAAGCCTCTCACAACCCAGCAGCCATTGCATGGAATGTTCCTGACTTTCAGCCCCAGAATGTTCCTGACTTTCAGCCCCAGAGCTGACTGAGCGAGTTGAACCACGGCCGTCACTGTTTTCATATAAGGGGAGGACAGCCTTGTCAAAACGTGGGAACGTGTCAAATGGGATTAACCAAGGCTGCTGGAGAGCCTGCCAGTCCCCACTGTGTGTGATGATAATGCATCCTGACAGACACTTTTGGAGCTTAGAGACCCTGAGTTTTGGAAAGTACCGCCAGTCGACTGCTCAGGATAGGAGCCTAGGAAGCATGAGAGAGGAGTTGAGTTAGCAGAGCACAGAAGAGGACAGAGCAGAGCACGGAAGAGCAGGCTGTTTGTGCGTGTGTGTGAGTCTCCGTATCTCCCCCCTGTGGGCAGTACTCCTATCAAAGTCTGCCCATATGTGATAGTATTAGTGGTTCTCAGAATATGGGCGCCAGGCTGTGACTGACCCAAATATAACAGTCCGTCAGACAGATGGACAGACAGCCATGCAGACTGATAAAGGGGATTGACAGCAACAGAAGAGCAGCTGTATTATCAAGGAAGTATGCAGAGACATAAAACCCTCATCTGGAAGTAACATCGTCCCAGTGAAAAGCTTGTGCATTCTCACATTACAGGCAAACAGTTCCTTTAATTCCTACAGAACAAGGCTTGGGACATTAGATGAAGCTTAATAAAAGTGTTTATAAATGAATCGAGAACATGATTCAGTTAAATGATCCGAAGGTCGACTCCCTCGATGTATGTCCGCGAACACCTTCAAATCCAATCAGAGACAGGAAGCACACTGTTTAGTTTAACTGTGAATTGGGGCTTAATGATCCGTTACAGAGCTGAGATTGTGAGATGTCTGACTGCTGACGTTCTGTTGTCGTTGAGCCGACAGAGAGTTTCTCATATCAAGATAGAAACGTAGCCAGTAGAAAGAAGGCTGTGTCAACAACAGAACCTACAAGCACTACTGCACTTTGATACTGGATGCTCCCGACTCTTACTGAAAACACTTTATATTGCCTGTTTCTCCATAATCTTTACATGAATCACTTCTGACATTATCTTGTCAAGCTATCCAGAGTCATTTGCAGAGCTCTTATACGAAACATGACAGATTAATCTAAGACAAGTACTTCTACATAGTGTTCTGATCTCACCATGACCAACTGTCGGAATGCAACACATTGCATCATCTTGTTGGCAAGTGTAATAAAGGAGGTAGCTGTTTACACCATGACGTTAACACTGTGTAACACACACTCAAAATGTCAGAATATCTCACACTCAAAATATCAGAGTATCACACACTCAAAATGTCAGAATATCTCACACTCAAAATATCAGAGTATCACACACTCAAAATATCAGAATATCCCACACTCAAAATATTAGAGTATCACACACTCAAAATATCAGAATATCCCACACTCAAAATATCAGAATATCCCACACTCAAAATATCAGAATATCCCACACTCAAAATATCAGTGTCCCACACTCAAAATATCAGAATACCTCACACTCAAAATATCAGAATATCTCACACCCAAAATATCAGAATATCTCACACTCAAAATATCAGAGTATCTCACACTCAAAATATCAGAATATCTCACACCCAAAATATCAGAATATCTCACACTCAAAATATCAGAGTACCTCACACTCAAAATATCAGAATCTCTCACACTCAGAATATCCCAATGAGTTTTGAAAGATAAAGTGTGATGAAACAATGTAATTCCCTGGTACAGTAGCAGTGTTAGTCTAGGACCGTGCATAAAGAAAGGGTGATGATCTGGAGTTAAACCTGCAACTCTCCTTTTGATACGGCAGAGTACTCACACTCAGTACAGAGGGCTGGCATACTGTACAGTACTGATACAGCAGAGTACTCACACTCAGTACAGAGGGCTGGCATACTGTACATTACTGCATGCAGTGCGTGAAAGCCTGGTTTTATAATAAGTCTGTCTGGCTGATGCTTAGAGGAGAACAATAGGTTAGCAATAACACGAGACTAGAGGAGCTTCTATAAGAGAACAGGGGGGGCTATTTTCAATAACACTCACACTGAGGGAAGTTCTGCACTTTACAGAAAAATTATAGTTTAGTAATAACAGAGCGTTTTGTAAATCCCTTAAAGGTTATACAGAATTTTCCTGTCAAATTGTCAAGAACCTATTTGGTTAATTAAAGAGAGTAAATAGACGTACACTGAGGAGAGGGCTGGACGGCACACTGGTGGTTACAGTTGTTACTGAGCTTGTTGATCACTCCAGTGATGTTCTCCACCTTGCTGTCCACGATGGCCTCCACGTTCCTCATGTTGATCAGGCTTAGTTCCTCTAGACGGCCCTGCAGAGCCGTGATCTGTCCCCGTGCGTTACGCAGGCTGTTGGACATCTTGTTCATCTTCACCTGCATCTCAAACACAGAACCGCCGGTAGAGACGGTGCCTTTGCCAGTACCAGAACCGGTGCCAATGCCATCCCCATCAGGCCCTGTGTTGGTTCCCCCGTCTCCTCGTTCCTCCTTACTGGTGCTAGACTGTATTTCCAGAAACCCTGGTCCCGTAGCGGGACCCCCTGCTGCCTCCCCGCTGTCCCTCTGCAGGCTCTGGTCAGCCTGCTGCCGGCACTCCTGACAGTCCCTCTTCAGCCGGTTCACCGTCTCCTTCAGGCTCTGCAGCTCCTTCATGGTCTTCTCCAGCATCCTGAACTGCTTGGGCAGCTGGATGGTCAGTGGAGGCAGGGTGATCTGGTAGGGGCAGTCGTCCTCTTCTCCACACTGGCCAGAAGGCTTCATCCTCACAGGGCAGCCCCCTGAAACCTCTCCTGTAGCAGCCTTATCCTGAACCTTATCCCATCTCTGGGCTCTGTCTCCTGGCTCTGCTGCGGAGCTCCATGGGACTGCCAGCATAAGAGTGGTGGAGGCCACAACACACAGCACGAACAGCCTCATGGTGTGTGTTTTGACTGAGTGTGTGTGCGTGTCAGTGAGTGAGTGAGTGAGTGTGTGTTTCTCAGCTACGCAGTCAGAGAGAGAGAGAGCGGCATGAGAGAGCAGCCTGCAGGAGAGTGAGCGCAGGAGACTGCCTCCTGCCTGAGATAGTTGTGTCATTAATATCAGGGGAGGGAGGGAGGGGTGGGAGGGGCTGTGTTGCGTAATTCCACCACTCCATACCAGCAGCAAAGTCAACCATTTAAAGAGAGAGTAGGAAGGCAGAGTTCTGACTGAGCTGCAGTCCTTTAGAAGTCAGCCCATTTCCCTGAACAGACAAGTGAGTCAGTACAAAGGAATTAACATTCTCTCCTGAGTCAGTACAATGGAAGTGAGTCAGTACAAAGGAATTAACATTCTCTCCTGTAGGTTTTGAAACCTCTTGTTGTTTTGCTGTTTTGTGTTCTTGGATATTTATCCTGAACTAGGACACTAAGCCCTTTATGAAGTGGTAGAAGTGGTCGGTTTGAGGGTCTTAGAGGGTTGATACTAGAATCACCTGAACAGAGAGAAAGGCTATGGTCCTACAGTGCACTTGTTTAATCTCCAAACTCCAATCTCAGTGTTGCTGTGGATCAACACCATGTGTCTCTTTCCTTCTTAACTCTGGTCTCGTTGCCATGACAGTTTTAGATTCAATGTATGAATATGACATCACCACAACTGTGGAATACATAGCATCTTCTCTCTGCCACGATGAGTTGTTCGCTTTTCCTACTGATGGACTTTGTGGTGGGTTGTGGGATTCCTGTAAAGTGGGCTATAGCTCTTCACAGGCGGGAAGTCATATTGAATGAAACACAGTAAGGTGTTTCATTCAGGATTAGTCATATTGAAAGTGATGCAATATTTGCAATTCAAACCCTCTATTGAAACTCACGTTATACACCTTAGTTTTGGGTCAAAGGTGAGATGACTCTAGAGCCCTGAAAGATAAACAGAACAGCTCAAAATCCTGTAGCAGGCTGAAACTGGCAGTGCCACAGGGCTCTGTGTGGTGGAGGTCATGGGTCAACGTCAGCCATCATGTGATCAGGAAGTATTGTCCCTCTGAGCCAGACGGGCTACACATTAACGAGTCCTCCTCACCTGCAGGAAAATAACTTGACTTTACGAATAAAGTGACTGTTATTGTTATTCCTTCCATATCTATGGAATAGTTTACTGTCCATGACTCATCCTTATGAATATTGTAACTGTCTGGAACTCTATATAACTGATATGGTAACTGTTATTGTTATTCCTTCCATATCTATGGAATAGTTTACTGTCCATGACTCATCCTTATGAATATTATAACTGTCTGGAACTCTATATAACTGATATGGTAACTGTTATTGTTGTTGTTGAGAATTGAAACTTTTTGACTATCCATTCCTTTAAGTGGCTCCCAGCCACTGAACGAGAAACTGTCTTTATTTTTACTGAGGAAGGGAAAACCATAGAGCTTATAATTTACCTATTCAAATCAAATCAAATCAAATGTATTTATATAGCCCTTCTTACATCAGCTGATATCTCAAAGTGCTGTACAGAAACCCAGCCTAAAACCCCAAACAGCAAGCAATGCAGGTGTAGAACCTATTCCATGTTGGTTGAACAGAACGGGCAGAGTTACAGTACCATGCAGGCCTGGATCTCCTCTCTAACAGACAGAACTGTCAGAGTTACAGTACCATCCAGGCCTGGATCTCCTCTCTAACAGACAGAACTGTCAGGGTTACAGTACCATCCAGGCCTGGATCTCCTCTCCAACAGACAGAACTGTCAGAGTTACAGTACCATCCAGGCCTGGATCTCCTCTCTAACAGACAGAACTGTCAGAGTTACAGTACCATCCAGGTCTGGATCTCCTCTCTAACAGACAGAACTGTCAGGGTTACAGTACCATCCAGGTCTGGACCTCCTCTCTAACAGACAGAACTGTCAGGGTTACAGTACCATCCAGGCCTGGATCTCCTCTCTAACAGACAGAACTGTCAGAGTTACAGTACCATCCAGGTCTGGATCTCCTCTCTAACAGACAGAACTGTCAGAGTTACAGTACCATCCAGGCCTGGATCTCCTCTCTAACAGACAGAACTGTCAGAGTTACAGTCCCATCCAGGCCTGGATCTCCTCTCTAACAGACATAACTGTCAGGGTTACAGTACCATCCAGGCCTGGATCTCCTCTCTAACAGACAGAACTGTCAGAGTTACAGTACCATCCAGGCCTGGATCTCCTCTCGAACAGACAGAACTGTCAGAGTTACAGTACCATCCAGGCCTGGATCTCCTCTCTAACAGACAGAACTGTCAGAGTTACAGTACCATCCAGGCCTGGACCTCCTCTCTAACAGACAGAACTGTCAGAGTTACAGTACCATCCAGGCCTGGATCTCCTCTCTAACAGACAGAACTGTCAGAGTTACAGTACCATCCAGGCCTGGACCTCCTCTCTAACAGACAGAACTGTCAGAGTTACAGTACCATCCAGGCCTGGATCTCCTCTCTAACAGACAGAACTGTCAGAGTTACAGTACCAACCTATCTATACCTGTAGTCCTATGTGTGTCTCTACACCTGTAGTCCTATGTGTGTCTCTACACCTGTAGTCCTATGTGTGTCTCTACACCTGTATGACTGTGTGCAACCAGCCCCAGGTCAATAATACATTATTCTATACCTTCGTTATTCTCCATGTTCCTTTTAAGACATGGGGTTTTCCAGGATGAAGTCATTAGAACGTTTCACAGTGTGGTAGTTCAGTCTGATCTAAGACAATCACCTAAAACATCAGTGATGCACACACATGTTGACTGTTTGATGTGTCTTTCATCGTTCCAACCATCACAGCCTGGCTCTGTGAAGATCAGCCTGGCTCTGTGAAAATCAGCCTGGCTCTGTGAAGATCAGCCTGGCTCTGTGAAGATCAGCCTGGCTCTGTGAAGATCAGCCTGGCTCTGTGAAGATCAGCATGGCTCTGTGAAGATCAGCCTGGCTCTGTGAAGCTCAGCCTGGCTCTGTGAAGATCAGCCTGGCTCTGTGAAGATCAGCCTGGCTCTGTGAAGATCAGCTGGATAAAGAGTTTTCTCGCTGAATAGCAACTGAATTGCGTTTAGGGATGTGGAGTTCTGTTTTTGTTCCTTTGTAGTTGAAGCAAACACAGATGTTCTGTAGCGTTGGCACGGTGATAAACACTAGAGAGGTGGGGGTGGGGGGGGGGGGGGGGTGTAAACAACAGACTTGTTTACAGCCACTGGAACCATCTAATCTGTGTGGTTGAGTTTTTATTTGACATGTGCAAGGAGAGCTAATCGCTCTGTGGTCAGATGGAGAAACATGGATGGCTTCCCAGATGCTGATTCTGGTCCACGGCTTTAGGCAGATGATTATTGAAAGAAGGATTTTGTTCTCTCGTAGCTGTTCTCTACTGGGAAGATCAGCGGAACCAAAGCAGCGAAGCTCAAAGCCAGTTTCAGCCTGCTCCATGACACCTTGAAAAGGTAAGTGATCTCATCTCTCCCTGTCCATAGACGCTCCTTACATGTTTACATGGATAACACAAGCCACTCTGTATGAGGACTGGACTGGACCTGTGCCATATTATTGACCCATCAGTACCTGTTTAACTTGACCCATCAGTATCTGTTTAACATGACCCATCAGTACCCATCAGTACCTGTTTAAAATGACCCATCAGTACCTGTTTAACATGACCCATCAGTACCTGTTTAAAATGACCCATCAGTACCTGTTTAACATGACCCATCAGTACCTGTTTAACATGACCCATCACTACCCATCAGTACCTGTTTAAAATGACCCATCAGTACCTGTTTAACATGACCCATCAGTACCTGTTTAACATAACCCATCAGTACCTGTTTAACATGACCCATCAGTACCTGTTTAACATGACCCATCAGTACCTGTTTAAAATGACCCATCAGTACCTGTTTAACATGACCCATCAGTACCTGTTTAAAATGACCCATCAGTACCTGTTTAACATGACCCATCAGTACCTGTTTAAAATGACCCATCAGTACCTGTTTAACATGACCCATCAGTACCTGGTTAACATGACCCATCACTACCCATCAGTACCTGTTTAAAATGACCCATCAGTACCTGTTTAAAATGACCCATCAGTACCTGTTTAACATGACCCATCAGTACCTGTTTAACATGACCCATCAGTACCTGTTTAAAATGACCCATCAGTACCTGTTTAACACGACCCATCAGTACCTGTTTAAAATGACCCATCAGTACCTGTTTAAAATGACCCATCAGTACCTGTTTAACATGACCCATCAGTACCTGTTTAAAATGACCCATCAGTACCTGTTTAACATGACCCATCAGTACCTGTTTAAAATGACCCATCAGTACCTGTTTAACATGACCCATCAGTACCTGTTTAAAATGACCCATCAGTACCTGTTTAACATGACCCATCAGTACCTGTTTAACATGACCCATCAGTACCTGTTTAAAATGACCCATCAGTACCTGTTTAACACGACCCATCAGTACCTGTTTAAAATGACCCATCAGTACCTGTTTAAAATGACCCATCAGTACCTGTTTAACATGACCCATCAGTACCTGTTTAAAATGACCCATCAGTACCTGTTTAACATGACCCATCAGTACCTGTTTAAAATGACCCATCAGTACCTGTTTAACATGACCCATCAGTACCTGTTTAACATGACCCATCAGTACCTGTTTAAAATGACCCATCAGTACCTGTTTAAAATGACCCATCAGTACCTGTTTAACATGACCCATCAGTACCTGTTTAACATGACCCATCAGTACCTGTTTAAAATGACCCATCAGTACCTGTTTAACATGACCCATCAGTACCTGTTTAAAATGACCCATCAGTACCTGTTTAACATGACCCATCAGTACCTGTTTAACATGACCCATCAGTACCTGTTTAAAATGACCCATCAGTACCTGTTTAACATGACCCATCAGTACCTGTTTAACATGACCCATCAGTACCTGTTTAACATGACCCATCAGTACCTGTTTAAAATGACCCATCAGTACCTGTTTAACATGACCCATCAGTACCTGTTTAACATGACCCATCAGTACCTGTTTAAAATTACCCATCAGTACCTGTTTAACATGACCCATCACTACCCATCAGTACCTGTTTAACATGACCCATCACTACCCATCAGTACCTGTTTAACATGACCCATCAGTACCTGTTTAACATGACCCATCACTACCCATCAGTACCTGTTTAAAATGACCCATCAGTACCTGTTTAAAATGACCCATCAGTACCTGTTTAACATGACCCATCAGTACCTGTTTAAAATGACCCATCAGTACCTGTTTAACATGACCCATCAGTACCTGTTTAACATGACCCATCAGTACCTGTTTAAAATGACCCATCAGTACCTGTTTAACATGACCCATCAGTACCTGTATACACTGAATATACAAAGCATTATGAACATGATATTGTTTCCATGACAGACTGAACAGGTGAATCCAGGTGAAAGATATGATACCTCATTGATCCACTTCAATCAGTGTAGATGGAGGGGAGGAGACAGTTTAAATAAGGAGTGTTAAGCCTTGAGACAGTTGAGACATGGATTGTGTCTGTGTGCCATTCAGAGGGTGAATGGGTAAGACACAAAAAGTGCCTCTGAACAGGGTCTAGTAGTAGGTACCAGGAGGACCGGTTTGTATTGAGAACTGCAACGCTGCTGGGTTTTTCTAACTCAACAGTTTCCCGTGGGTATCAAGAATGGTCCAGCACCCAAAGGACATCCAACCAATTTGACACAACTGTGGGAAGCATTGGAGTCCACATGGGCCAGCCTCCCTGTGGAACTCTTTAGACACCTTGTAGAGTCCATGCCCCGACACATTGAGGCTGTTCTGAGGGCAAAAGGGGGTGAAACTCAATATTGGGAAGGTGTTCTTATTGTTTTGTAGACTCAGTGCATAACTACCCTCGGACGCCTAGTTGAGGTGAAAGTCTGGTCCCTACCAGCATCTGTGTCTGTGTGCCACTAGGACCTGTGTGATTCCCCTCCTACCTGAGGGTGATGAGCTGAGCCAGCTGACCACATCTCTGCCCTGTCATATGACCCATAAGTACCTGTGTCTGTCTGTGACTCCCATCTCCACACCCCAGCTCTCAGCAGTCAGAGACCTGTCTGTGTCTGTCTGTGACTCCCATCTCCCCACCCCAGCTCTCAGCAGTCAGAGATCTGTCTGTGACTCCCATCTCCCCACCCCAGCTCTCAGCAGTCAGAGATCTGTCTGTGACTCCCATCTCCCCACCCCAGCTCTCAGCAGTCAGAGATCTGTCTGTGTCTGTCTGTGACTCCCATCTCCCCACCCCAGCTCTCAGCAGTCAGAGATCTGTCTGTGTCTGTCTGTGACTCCCATATCCACACCCCAGCTCTCAGCAGTCAGATATCTGTCTGTGTCTGTCTGTGACTCCCATCTCCACACCCCAGCTCTCAGCAGTCAGATATCTGTCTGTGTCTGTCTGTGACTCCCATCTCCACACCCCAGCTCTCAGCAGTCAGAGATCTGTCTGTGTCTGTCTGTGACTCCCATCTCCCCACCCCAGCTCTCAGCAGTCAGAGATCTGTCTGTGACTCCCATCTCCACACCCCAGCTCTCAGCAGTCAGAGATCTGTCTGTGTCTGTCTGTGACTCCCATCTCCCCACCCAGCTCTAAGCAGTCAGAGATCTGTCTGTGTCTGTCTGTGACTCCCATCTCCCCACCCCAGCTCTCAGCAGTCAGAGATCCGGCTGCTGCAGGAGGCCAAGCGGTTCAGAGCAGAGCTGGAGCGCCAGCAGAGAGATCTGGAGACGGCTGAGCAGTTCCCTGAGGGGCCGGACACAGAGGTCAGCCGTATGAGACAGCAGCTCCTCAAGTTCCACAACGACCTGCGACAGGCAGAGGAGAGGGACTACCAGATTAACTACCAGCTAGAGTGGTGAGGACACACACACTGACTAGAGCCTAGCGTAGAGAGAGAGAGAGATTGTCTGTCTGTCTGTGTGTGTGTGTGTGTGTGTGTGTCTATCTGTCTGTCTGTGTGTGTCTGTGTGTCTATCTGTCTGTGTGTCTATCTGTCTGTGTGTCTGTCTGTCTGTCTGTGTGTCTATCTCTCTGTGTGTCTATCTGTCTGTGTGTCTGTCTGTCTGTGTGTCTGTCTCTCTGTGTGTCTATCTGTCTGTGTGTCTGTCTGTCTGTGTGTCTGTCTGTCTGTGTGTCTGTCTCTCTGTGTGTCTATCTCTCTGTGTGTCTGTCTGTCTGTGTGTCTGTCTGTCTGTGTGTCTGTCTCTCTGTGTGTCTATCTGTCTGTGTGTCTGTCTTTGTGTGTGTCTGTCTCTGTCTGAGGTTAAGGCTATGCCCAGCTCTTGAGCCACTTTAGTCCAGTTAGTCCTGGAAGTGGTATGTGCGGCATGTAGCCTAGGGGTAAGAGCGTTGGGCCAGTAACTGAAAGGTCACTAGTTCGAATCCCTTAGCGACAAAGTGAAAAATCTTCCATTGTGCCCTTGACAAGGCACTTAACCCTAATTGCTCCAAGGTTGCTGTTGATAATGGCTGACCCTGGCTGTGACCCCAGTCTCTGAGGGTGTCTCATGCAATAAACACATTTCCATTTCACACACGCGTATAATGAAACAGGACAAATATAACCCAATTATTCATTATTATTAGGTGTGCCTCTGGCTCTAGCCAGCTGTGTCACTAGTTTTCTCCACTTGTTCTCAACAACACTCCTGTCCTTGTGTCCGAAAGGTCAAGCACGCCTCCGAAACACAGCACGGAAAAGAACGCCGCTGTCCTCTCTCTGCACAACACACACAGTTAGAAAGGCCACGGAGAGGCCATTGGAACATTGCTTAGCAACTGATGAAACAAGCTTGTGTAAAAAACCAAGAAAGAGGACATGAAAGGAAAGGTCTCTTCATCAGTCATTTAATCAGCAAGGACTAGAATACGGCTATGGCTGTCCCAAATGGCACCCTATTCTCTATATAATGCACTACATTAGACCAGGGACCATAGGGCTCTGGTCAAAAGTAGTGCACTACATAGAGATTAGGGTACCATTTGAGACGTACACTATGATTCACCAGGGACGGGGCCTAGAACACATTGTTCCTGAAGATATGACCTTCCTATCTGTGGGTAAATGATATACACATTGTTCCTGAAGATATGACCTTCCTATCTGTGGGTAAATTATATTCACATTGTTCCTGAAGATATGACCTTCCTATCTGTGGGTAAATGATATACACATTGTTCCTGAAGATATGACCTTCCTATCTGTGGGTAAATGATATACACATTGTTCCTGAAGATATGACCTTCATATCTGTGGGTAAATGATATACACATTGTTCCTGAAGATATGACCTTCCTATCTGTGGGTAAATGATATACACATTGTTCCTGAAGATATGACCTTCATATCTGTGGGTAAATGATATACACATTGTTCCTGAAGATATGACCTTCCTATCTGTGGGTAAATGATATTCACATTGTTCCTGAAGATATGACCTTCCTATCTGTGGGTAAATGATATTCACATTGTTCCTGAAGATATGACCTTCCTATCTGTGGGTAAATTATATACACATTGTTCCTGAAGATATGACCTTCCTATCTGTGGGTAATTGTTGTTCCTATTGTTAAGATGATAAGGCCTACAGCAGTAATTGAAATATGAGGCTAAATGAAAACCATTGCCTACATTGCATTCTGACTAGATGTTGTAATGAACTCGGCTGTCTCTTGTTGTATATTATCTTGTGGATGCGTATAGCCCTGACAGTCCGTTTGGCAGCCTCCTCTCTTCCCCTGGTGAACTACCCTCCATACGACAGACAGATGCTCACTGGGAAGATATGTCTTCAGATGTGCAATGTTAAGCCCTTGATCCCAAGCCAGACAGATAAACAGGAATTCAACTGTCAGTCATTTTAGCTTCAAATGCATTATTTACAGATGACCAGGAAGCAACACAAGTGCTGTGAAAGTAGCCTGGAGGGCTGTCTATCCACCCAGCAATTTCTCACTGAGGATATTTTATAAGTGTCAGGAATGTAATATCTACCACTGGACTTACATACCTGAACCCTGTTAACAGTTGACCTCAGTTGAACCTTCCACATAGTAGCAACCATTGTTTCACTCAGATGTTGCCAAGAAACTCTCAGAATTTGACCAACACTTTTCTGAAAGCAATACATATTTTCAGTATGGCTACATGGCTATATTTCCCTGCCTGTTTTTATCAACTGAGTTACAGTAGAACCCTGGTCGTCTGTCCTCCACCACTGTGTTAGGGGGTTGAGCTAAGGCTGAGGCAAGGTTACTTGAGCCTATTGCACAGCCACTTGCTTCTTAAGCTTGGCGTCAACGTTGGTCACTTTTTCATCTTCTCTGTATTTCTGAGAATTTATGTTCAAGTTCCTTCCTCTTGTTCCTTCCTCTAAATCAGGGGTGTCGACATCGTTCCATGGAGGTCCTAGTGTCTGTGGGTTTTAGGTTTTTCTTTTCAATTAAGACCTAGACAACCAGGTAAGGGGAGTTCCTTACTAATTAGTGACCTGAATTCATCAGTCAAGTACAAGTGAAGAGTGAAAGCCTGCAGACACTCGGCCCTCCGTGGAAGGAGTCTGACACGTGCTGTAAATGATGCCGTGTCTGTTTACAGTCTCACAGAAGAGAAGCTTTGCCTGGAGAAAGAGTATGAGTCTCAACCCAAACCAGTTGTAAGTATCTCAGTGCAACAGTCACAGATTCATCTCCCGTTGATAGTCATTCACGTGATCTGTCCCATCATACACCTGTCACCACAGCATGGCATTTCTTCATGTCACCTATAGCAGTAAATCCCTCATTTAGAAGCAGAGAAATGACACACACAGTGAGAGGACAGAGAAACAGACGGTGTCTTCGCCTCGAGGCATCCTTGTCCAAATGCTTGATTGATGAGGCTGGCTTCTTGACGGTTCAGTCTCCTCGTTGTCACTGGGTTGTGGTACCATACATGGTTCTGTGTCTACCACTAAGAGAGGCCCGATCATTGATCTAATGATATTTTACATTACTCCTTTAATGAACTTGTTATTACAGTTGGTTTGGTTACAGTTAAATAGTAGTTACTTTTTAACACCCAGTACAGCTACACTATAATCACATGGATGTATATAATCAGACTCCCAGGAAAGTCACGACCCAACTATTACCTTTGATATCCCCTTCAAATAGCTGGCACAGTACTGTGTGTGTGTCCATGATTTGCACTTGCATGAATGTGTATTTGTGTCAATGTTGATGTATTTTGTATGTCCCACAAGCCATTGCTCCTGGTGTGTCCTCAGGAGCTGGAGAAGCGTGCGAAGGCCCTGAAGGACAGCAGTGAGGAGCTGAGGAAGGAGGTGTCTCAGAGGAGACAGGAGATACACAGCCTGCTGGAGGACATGGAGGCCAGACACAAACTGATGACCAGGGAGCAGAGAGAACTGGACCACAAGAAGGACAGCATAGTAAACAACCAGGTGACAGGTTGGAGAGGACAGAGGGTGGGTAGAGGGTGACAGAGGGAGGGTAGAGGGTGGGTAGAGGGAGGACAGAGGGAGGGCAGAGGGAGGCAGAGGGTGGTAGAGGGAGGCCAGAGGGAGGACAGAGGGAGGGCAGAGGGAGGACAGGGGGAGTGGCAGAGGGTGGTAGAGGGAGGGCAGAGGGAGGGCAGAGGGTGGTAGAGGGAGGGCAGAGGGAGGGCAGAGGGTGGTAGAGGGAGGGCAGAGGGAGGGCAGAGGGTGGTAGAGGAAGGGCAGAGGGAGGGCAGAGGGAAGGCAGAGAGAGGCAGAGGGTGGTAGAGGGAGGGCAGAGGGAGGACAGAGGGAGGGCAGAGGGAGGACAGGGGGAGTGGCAGAGGGTGGTAGAGGGAGGGCAGAGGGAGGGCAGAGGGTGGTAGAGGGAGGGCAGAGGGTGGTAGAGGGAGGGCAGAGGGAGGACAGGGGGAGTGGCAGAGGGAGGACAGAGGGAGGGCAGAGGGAGTGGCAGAGGGAGGACAGAGGGAGGGCAGAGGGTGGTAGAGGGAGGGCAGAGGGAGTGGCAGAGGGAGGGTAGAGGGAGGGCAGAGGGTGGTAGAGGGTCAGTCTTGTGTTTAAAACAACATAGAGAAGGGCATTATCTACCATTGAAGTAGAAGAGCTCATTAGTCTTCCTATAATGTCCTTCTCTACGGTGTGTTGTCTTGTGTCACCAGGCTGAGTTGGCCCAGCTTATGTCTGTGCCTGGCCAGTTGGGGAAGGAGATTGAGAGGATCAACAGGAAAAAGATGTACGTAAGATGTGGCTGGCTATGAATTCATGTATTGGTGATGTGCTATACATAACCTTCATAACTAACTCTGTAGCTACTAAGCAGGAAGTAAGGCCATGTTCATGAGTCATGGAAGGGAGACTCCCAACATAAATCTTGAACCAGTCCAAGGTTTTTGGGGCACCTACCAAGAGTAAACGGCTAACCCTACAGACCAATGTCTCTGTCAAAACTGTCTGGAATGACGTCTTTGCAGGCTGTTTTGCTCGCTGGGTTAGGCCTACAGTCTACCAGCCTGGTGTCATGTATGTCTTCCTCTGTGGTGGCCAGGGAGGTTGAGAAAAGTAAGGCGGCCCTAGACGAGCAGCTGTCTGAGGTGGCGGCTCTGCAGAAGATGACGGAGGCCCGCTGTCGCTCCCTGGAGGAGGAGAAGAGGGAGGTGAGGAGGCAGGTGGAGGGGCGCAGGGCACACCTGGAGGCTGCCGAGAGGGAACACAGCATGCTGCAGAAAGAGCAGGAGATGACCAAGGAGAAGGAGGTCATTATGATGGGACAGAGGTACAGGACTGGCGGCAGACAATGTCCATGTATCTAGAGCAGCATCTGTATGCAGCGATAGTACATACAGTTGAAGTCGGAAGTTTTTCACAATTCCTGACATTTAATCCTAGTAAAAAATTCCCTATCTTAGGTCAGTTAGGATCACCACTTTATTTTAGGAATGTGAAATATCAGAATAATATAATTATTATTGTTATTATTATTATTTATTTTAGCTTTTATTTCTTTCATCACATTCCCAGTGGGTCAGAAGTTTACATACACTCAATTAGTATTTGCTTGCATTGCCTTTAAATTGTATAACTTGGGTCAAACGTTTTGGGTAGCCTTCCACAAGCTTCCCACAATAATTTGGGTGAATTTTGGCCCATTCCTCCTGACAGAGCTGGTGTAATGAGTCAGGTTTGTAGGCCTCCTTGCTCGCACATGCTTTTTCAGTTCTGCCCACACATTTTCTATAGGATTGAGGTCAGGGCTTTGTGATGGCCACTCCAATACCTTGACTTTGTTGTCCTTAAGCCATTTTGCCACAACTTTGGAAGTATGCTTGGGGTCATTGTCCATTTGGACCAAGCTTTAACTTCCTGACTGATGTCTTGAGATGTTGCTTCAATATATCCACATCATTTTCCTCCCTCATGAAGCCATCTCTTTTGTGAAGTGCACCAGTCCCTCCTGCAGCAAAGCACCCCCACAACATGATGCTGCCACCCCCGTGCTTCACGGTTGGAATGGTGTTCTTCAGCTTGCAAGCCTCCCCCCTTTTTCCTCCAAACATAACGATGGTCATTATGGCCAAACAGTTCTATTTTTGTTCCATCAGATCAGAGGACATTTCTCCAAAATGAACGATCTTCGTCCCCATGTGCAGTTGCAAACCGTCGTCTGGCTTTTTTATGGCGGTTTTGGAGCAGTGGCTTCTTCCTTGCTGAGCAGCCTTTCAGGTTATGTCGATATAGGACTTGTTTAACTGTGGATATAGATACTTTTGTACCTGTTTCCTCCAGCATCTTCACAAGGTCCTTTGCTGTTGTTCTGGGATTGATTTGCACTTTTCGCACCAAAGTACGTTAATCTCTAGGAGACAGAACGCCTCTCCTTCCTGAGTGGTATGATGGCTGCGTGGTCCCATGGTGTTTATACTTGCGTACTATTGTTTGTACAGATGAACATGGCGTTTGGAAATTGCTCCCAAGGATGAACCAGACTTGTGGAAATACATCCACAGGTACACCTTCAATTGACTCAAATTATGTTAATTAGCCTATCAGAAGCGTCGAAAGCCATGACATAATTTTCTGGAATTTTCCAAACTGTTCAAAGGCAGTCAACTTAGTGTATGTAATCTTCTGACCCACTAGAATTGTGATACAGTGAATTAGAAGTGAAATAATCTGTCTGTAAACAATTGTTGGAAAAATTACTTGTGTCATGCACAAAGTAGATGTCCTAACCAACTTGCCAAAACTATAGTTTGTTAACAAGAAATTTGTGGATATCAAGTCACCAAGGCGAGACCCAAATGCAGACACAGAGGGCAGATGGTTGGAGTCTTACAATGTTCAATTAATCCAAAGGGGAAGGCAAGAGTAGCCTAGTGGTTAGAGCGTTGGACTAATAACCGGAAGGTTGCGAGTTCAAACCCCCGAGCTGACAAGGTACAAATCTGTCGTTCTGCCCCTGAACAGGCAGTTAACCCACTGTTCCCAGGCCGTCATTGAAAATAAGAATTTGTTCTTAACTGACTTGCCTGGTTAAATAAAGGTAAAATAAAAAAAAATAAAAAGAGAATGGTCGTGGACAGGCAAAAGGTCAAAACCAGATCAGAGTCAAGACAGGCTTGAGGTCAGGGCAGGCACAATGGTCAGGCAGGCTCGAGGTCTGGGCAGGCACAATGGTCAGGCAGGCGGGTACAGAGTCCAGGCAGGCTCGAGGTCTGGGCAGGTAGAATGGTCAGGCAGGCTCGAGGTCAGGGCAGGCAGAATGGTCAGGCAGGCTCGAGGTCAGGGCAGGCAGAATGGTCAGGCAGGCTCGAGGTCAGGGCAGGTAGGATGGTCAGGCAGGCTCGAGGTCAGGGCAGGCAGAATGGTCAGGCAGGCTCGAGGTCAGGGCAGGCACAATGGTCAGGCAGGTGGGTACAGAGTCCAGGCAGGCTCGAGGTCAGGGCAGGTAGAATGGTCAGGCAGGCTCGAGGTCAGGGCAGGTAGAATGGTCAGGCAGGCTCGAGGTCAGGGCAGGCAGAATGGTCAGGCAGGCGGGTACAGAGTCCAGAACAGGCAAGGGCCAAAACCAGGAGGACTAGAAAAAGGAGAATGCAAAAAGCAGGAGAACCGGAAAAACGCTGGTTGACTTGGAAACATACAAGACGAACTGGCACAGAGAGACAGGAAACACAGGGATAAATACACTGGCACAGAGAGACAGGAAACACAGGGATAAATACCCTGGCACAGAGAGACAGGAAACACAGGGATAAATACACTGGTACAGAGAGACAGGAAACACAGGGATAAATACACTGGTACAGAGAGACAGGAAACACAGGGATAAATACACTGGTACAGAGAGACAGGAAACACAGGGATAAATACCCTGGCACAGAGAGACAGGAAACACAGGGATAAATACACTGGCACAGAGAGACAGGAAACACAGGGATAAATACACTGGTACAGAGAGACAGGAAACACAGGGATAAATACACTGGTACAGAGAGACAGGAAACACAGGGATAAATACACTGGTACAGAGAGACAGGAAACACAGGGATAAATACACTGGCACAGAGAGACAGGAAACACAGGGATAAATACACTGGCACAGAGAAACAGGAAACACAGGGATAAATACACTGGCACAGAGAGACAGGAAACACAGGGATAAATACACTGGCACAGAGAGACAGGAAACACAGGGATAAATACACTGGCACAGAGAAACAGGAAACACAGGGATAAATACACTGGCACAGAGAAACAGGAAACACAGGGATAAATACACTGGCACAGAGAGACAGGAAACACAGGGATAAATACACTGGCACAGAGAGACAGGAAACACAGGGATAAATACACTGGCACAGAGAGACAGGAAACACAGGGATAAATACACTGGCACAGAGAGACAGGAAACACAGGGATAAATACACTGGCACAGAGAGACAGGAAACACAGGGATAAATACACTGGCACAGAGAGACAGGAAACACAGGGATAAATACCCTGGCACAGAGAGACAGGAAACACAGGGATAAATACACTGGCACAGAGAGACAGGAAACACAGGGATAAATACACTGGTACAGAGAGACAGGAAACACAGGGATAAATACACTGACACAGAGAGACAGGAAACAGAGGGATAAATACCCTGGCACAGAGAGACAGGAAACACAGGGATAAATACACTGACACAGAGAGACAGGAAACACAGGGATAAATACACTGGCACAGAGAGACAGGAAACACAGGGATAAATACACTGGCACAGAGAGACAGGAAACACAGGGATAAATACACTGGCACAGAGAGACAGGAAACACAGGGATAAATACACTGGCACAGAGAGACAGGAAACACAGGGATAAATACACTGACACAGAGAGACAGGAAACAGAGGGATAAATACCCTGGCACAGAGAGACAGGAAACACAGGGATAAATACACTGACACAGAGAGACAGGAAACACAGGGATAAATACACTGGCACAGAGAGACAGGAAACACAGGGATAAATACACTGGCACAGAGAGACAGGAAACACAGGGATAAATACACTGACACAGAGAGACAGGAAACACAGGGATAAATACACTGGCACAGAGAGACAGGAAACACAGGGATAAATACACTGGCACAGAGAAACAGGAAACACAGGGATAAATACACTGGCACAGAGAGACAGGAAACACAGGGATAAATACACTGGCACAGAGAGACAGGAAACACAGGGATAAATACACTGGCACAGAGAGACAGGAAACACAGGGATAAATACACTGGCACAGAGAAACAGGAAACACAGGGATAAATACACTGGCACAGAGAGACAGGAAACACAGGGATAAATACACTGGCACAGAGAGACAGGAAACACAGGGATAAATACACTGGCACAGAGAGACAGGAAACACAGGGATAAATACACTGGCACAGAGAGACAGGAAACACAGGGATAAATACACTGGCACAGAGAGACAGGAAACACAGGGATAAATACACTGGCACAGAGAGACAGGAAACACAGGGATAAATACACTGGCACAGAGAGACAGGAAACACAGGGATAAATACACTGGCACAGAGAGACAGGAAACACAGGGATAAATACACTGGCACAGAGAAACAGGAAACACAGGGATAAATACACTGGCACAGAGAGACAGGAAACACAGGGATAAATACACTGGCACAGAGAGACAGGAAACACAGGGATAAATACACTGGCACAGAGAGACAGGAAACACAGGGATAAATACACTGGCACAGAGAGACAGGAAACACAGGGATAAATACACTGGCACAGAGAGACAGGAAACACAGGGATAAATACACTGGCACAGAGAGACAGGAAACACAGGGATAAATACACTGGTACAGAGAGACAGGAAACACAGGGATAAATACACTGGCACAGAGAGACAGGAAACACAGGGATAAATACACTGGGGAAAATAAGCGACACCTGGAGGGGGTGGAGACAATCACAAGGACAGGTGAAACAGATCAGGGACTGACAGAGGAGTGGTTGAAAAACAAGTTTTAATGACTCCAACCTAAGTGTATGTAAACTTCCGACTTCAACTGTACATAACACTGTTGATACATTGTTTATTGTATCACTGCCTTCTCCTGAACATATTTAATTGCGTGAGGTAAATCCCTGGATAGTGATGTTCCCACCATCTTGTTTTCAAGAGTTCCCAACAGAATGAACAACAATGCATAAAAAAACTAAATGTTGGAGCCACATGCACAGAACAGACAGAGCTTGATGTGTCCAGTAAGAGTCAGAACATTTTCTAATTATCCCACATTCATTTTGACAAGGTTTTCAATCATTGTGATGTGGATGCATTAGGTTGTATTGTCCCCATTAGTCCAGATGCTGTCTCTCAGAGCCCCCCACTGGGACCTGTCCTGCAGGGCCTTTACTGTTTCTCCCCTCTGGCCGTAGCACAAGGACGGCACAAAAACCCATTCCACTGTAACTAGACTGAGATGGGAACCATATGCAGCTTCTCTATCTTACTGGTTCTATGTAGGTTTTGGCAGATATAAGGGGACAGTGCTGTGGGGAACAATGATAATGGGGTTTTCCTATGAGTTCTCTCTCTCTCTCTCTCTGTCTCTCTCTCTCTCTCTCTCTCTTTCTCCCTCTCTCTATATTTCTCTTTCTCTCTCTCTCTCTCTCTCTATATCCCTCTCTCTGTATCTCTCTCTCTCAGTATCCCTCTCTCTCTTTCTCTCTCTATATATTTTTCTTTCTCTCTCTCTCTCTTTGTATCTCTCTCTCTCTGTATCCCTCTCTCTCTCTCTCTCTCTCTCTCTCTCTCTGTATGTCTCTCTCTCTCTCTCTCTCTCTCTCACTGTATGTCTCTCTCTCTTTCTCTCTCTCTCTGTATATCTCTCTCTGTATGTCTCTCTCTCTTTCTCTCTCTCTCTCTCTCTCTCTTTCTTTCTCTCTCTCTCTCTGTATGTCTCTCTCTCTCTGTATGTATGTCTCTCTCTCTGTGTCTCTCTCTGTATCTCTCTCTCTCCCTCTCTCTCTCTATATATATAGATGTATATTTTAGATGTATATTTTATATATACACTGCTCAACAAAATAAATGGAACACTTAAACAACACAATGTAACTCCAAGTTAATCACCCCTCTGTGAAATCAAACTGTCCACTTAGGAAGCAACACTGATTGATAATACATTTCACATGCTGTTGTGCAAATGGAATAGACAACGGGTGGAAATTATAGGCAATTAGCAAGACACCCCCAATAAAGGAGTGGTTCTGCAGGTGATAACCACAGACCACTTCTCAGTTCCTATGCTTCCTGGCTGGTGTTTTGGTCACTTTTGAATGCTGGCGGTGCTTTCACTCTAGTGGTAGCATGAGACGGAGTCTACAACCCACACAAGTGGCTCAAGTAGTGCAGGTCATCCAGGATGGCACATCAATGCGAGCTGTGGCAAGAAGGTTTGCTGTGTCTGTCAGCGTAGTGTCCAGAGCATGGAGGCGCTACCAGGAGACAGGCCAGTACATCAGGAGACGTGGAGGAGGCCATAGGAGGGCAACAACCCAGCAGCAGGACCGCTACCTCCGCCTTTGTGCAAGGAGGAGCAGGAGGAGCACTGCCAGAGCCCTGCAAAATGACCTCCAGCAGGCCACAAATATGCATGTCTGCTCAAATGGTCAGAAACAGACTCCATGAGGGTGGTATGAGGGCCCGACGTCCACAGGTGGGGGTTGTGCTTACAGCCCAACACCGTGCAGGACGTTTGGCATTTGCCAGAGAACACCAAGATTGGCAAATTTGCCACTGGCGCCCTGTACTCTTCACAGATGAAAGCAGGTTCACACTGAGCACATGTGACAGAGTCTGGAGACGCCGTGGAGAACGTTCTGCTGCCTGCAACATCGTTGGGGGGGGCCGCACAGCCCTCCATGTGCTCGCCAGAGGTAGCCTGACTGCCATTAGGTACCGAGATGAGATCCTCAGACCACTTGTGAGACCATATGCTGGTGCGGTTGGCCCTGGGTTCCTCCTAATGCAAGACAATGCTAGACCTCATGTGGCTGGAGTGTGTCAGCAGTTCCTGCAAGAGGAAGGCATTGATGCTATGGACTGGCCCGCCCGTTCCCCAGACCTGAATCCAATTGAGCACATCTGGGACATCATGTCTCGCTCCATCCACCAACGCCACGTTGCACCACAGACTGTCCAGGAGTTGGCGGATGCTTTAGTCCAGGTCTGGGAGGAGATCCCTCAGGAGACCATCCGCCACCTCATCAGGAGCATGCCCAGGCGTTGTAGGGAGGTCATACAGGCACGTGGAGGCCACACACACTACTGAGCCTCATTTTGACTTGTTTTAAGGACATTACATCAAAGTTGGATCAGCCTGTAGTGTGGTTTTCCACTTTAATTTTGAGTGTGACTCCAAATCCAGACCTCCATGGGTTGATAAATTAGATTTCCATTGATCATTTTTGTGTGATTTTGTTGTCAGCACATTCAACTATGTAAAGAAAAAAGTATTTAATAAGAATATTTCATTCATTCAGATCTAGGATGTGTTATTTTAGTGTTCCCTTTATATTTTTGAGCAATGTATATATATCTCTATTTGTTAGAGGTATGCTGGACATCAATACAGGCCACTGCATCATGGAAAGGAAGACCGTGCATGAGAACCTGGCACGAAATCAGCGTGAGAGGGACCGGCAGCTCAGAGAGCTGAAGAAGGTGGAGCTGCAGCTCAAACAGGCCCAGGATGCGCTGGTCTACACTCAGCTACTGCATGACAAGACCAAGTCTACAGTTAGTTCACAGTTCACGCACTAACACCAAACAGGCCCACAGTGTTCTGGTCTACACTCAGCTACTGCATGACAAGACCAAGTCTACAGTTAGTTCACAGTTCACACACTAACACCAAACAGGCCCACAATGGTCTAGTCCACAGCTCTGCTGCACGACAAGTCAATGGAGTTCACAGTTCACACACAGCTCCTGCATGACCTCCACTTTCAATATGTATGGACTATGTAACGGTATCTCTCTCTCTCACTTTAAAATATGTTATTGTATAGATTTTAATTGGTTGGCATGTCATCCCGTCATTAGCCTCGGTGCTTCCTTGATGATGTGTCCAGAGATCCAAGTGGCAGTGACACACGTCACTCACAGGATCATAAATGTCCACATGGGACATGAGTGACAGACAGAGAGAGGAACTGGAAAAGCATCAGCAGATTTTACACCATAAAACATGAAAGACGTTGGTGTAGTGACGCATGTGGAACTTCCCCTATTATTAATGAAGGAAACCTTACACAATATAATGTTCTCCTGGTTTTATGAACTCAATCCAATTATTAATCTGTGTCATTATTTATTTCCTCAGTTGACTTCTGATCTGATTTGAGCTTCGCCGTCTGCCACAGTTGTATTAAACACTATGCAACGGAGGGGAGGCCTGTGTCCCAAATGGAACGCTGTTCCTGACAATAGGGCACTACTGTAGAAGTCGTGCACACTCTTAGAAAAAAAGGGTTCCAAAAGCGTTCTTCGGCTGTCCCCATAGAAGAACCCTTTTATAGTTCCAGGTAGAAATAACCCTTTTGGGTTCCATGTAGAACCCTCTGTGGAAAGGGTTCTACGTGTAACCCAAAAGGGTTCTACCTGGAACCAAATAGGGTTCTTCAAAGTGTTCTTCTATGGGGACAGCCAAAGAACCCTTTTATGTTCTAGACAGTATACTCTTAGAAAAAAGGTGCTATCTATGTTTAGAGACTTTAATACTAGGAGAGGTTGTTGTTGTTATAGAGACAGGTCATATCTGTTTAGAGACTGTAATACTAGGAGAGGTTGTTGTTATAGAGACAGGTCATATCTGTTTAGAGACATTAATACTAGGAGAGGTTGTTTTTGTCATAGAGACAGGTCATATCTGTTTAGAGACTGTAATACTAGGATAGGTTGTTGTTGTTATAGAGACAGGTCATATCTGTTTAGAGACTGTAATACTAGGAGAGGTTGTTGTTGTTATAGAGACAGGTCATATCTGTTTAGAGACTGTAATACTAGGAGAGGTTGTTGTTGTTATAGAGACAGGTCATATCTGTTTAGAGACATTAATACCAGGAGAGGTTGTTGTTATAGAGACAGGTCATATCTGTTTAGAGACATTAATACTAGGAGAGGTTGTTTTTGTCATAGAGACAGGTCATATCTGTTTAGAGACTGTAATACTAGGAGAGGTTGTTGTTGTTACAGACAGGTCATATCTGTTTAGAGACTGTAATACTAGGAGAGGTTGTTGTTATAGAGACAGGTCATATCTGTTTAGAGACTGTAATACTAGGAGAGGTTGTTGTTGTTGTAGAGACAGGTCATATCTGTTTAGAGACATTAATACTAGGAGAGGTTGTTGTCATAGAGACAGGTCATATCTGTTTAGAGACTGTAATACTAGGAGAGGTTGTTGTTGTTACAGACAGGTCATATCTGTTTAGAGACTGTAATACTAGGAGAGGTTGTTGTTATAGAGACAGGTCATATCTGTTTAGAGACTGTAATACTAGGAGAGGTTGTTGTTGTTGTAGAGACAGGTCATATCTGTTTAGAGACATTAATACTAGGAGAGGTTGTTGTTGTTGTAGAGACAGGTCATATCTGTTTAGAGACATTAATACTAGGAGAGGTTGTTGTTGTTATAGAGACAGGTCATATCTGTTTAGAGACATTAATACCAGGAGAGGTTGTTGTTATAGAGACAGGTCATATCTGCTTAGAGACATTAATACTAGGAGAGGTTGTTGTTGTCATAGAGACAGGTCATATCTGTTTAGAGACTGTAATACTAGGAGAGGTTGTTGTTATAGAGACAGGTCATATCTGTTTAGAGACATTAATACTAGGAGAGGTTGTTGTTGTTACAGAGACAGGTCATATCTGTTTAGAGACATTAATACTAGGAGAGGTTGTTGTTGTTATAGAGACAGGTCATATCTGTTTAGAGACATTAATACTAGGAGAGGTTGTTGTTGTTACAGAGACAGGTCATATCTGTTTAGAGACATTAATACTAGGAGAGGTTGTTGTTGTTATAGAGACAGGTCATATCTGTTTAGAGACTGTAATACTAGGAGAGGTTGTTGTTGTAGAGACAGGTCATATCTGTTTAGAGACTGTAATACTAGGAGAGGTTGTTGTTGTTATAGAGACAGGTCATATCTGTTTAGAGACTTTAATACTAGGAGAGGTTGTTGTTGTTATAGAGACAGGTCATATCTGCTTAGAGACATTAATACTAGGAGAGGTTGTTGTTGTTATAGAGACAGGTCATATCTGTTTAGAGACTGTAATACTAGGAGAGGTTGTTGTTGTTATAGAGACAGGTCATATCTGTTTAGAGACTGTAATACTAGGAGAGGTTGTTGTTGTTGTAGAGACAGGTCATATCTGTTTAGAGACATTAATACTAGGAGAGGTTGTTGTCATAGAGACAGGTCATATCTGTTTAGAGACTGTAATACTAGGAGAGGTTGTTGTTGTTACAGACAGGTCATATCTGTTTAGAGACTGTAATACTAGGAGAGGTTGTTGTTATAGAGACAGGTCATATCTGTTTAGAGACTGTAATACTAGGAGAGGTTGTTGTTGTTGTAGAGACAGGTCATATCTGTTTAGAGACATTAATACTAGGAGAGGTTGTTGTTGTTGTAGAGACAGGTCATATCTGTTTAGAGACATTAATACTAGGAGAGGTTGTTGTTGTTATAGAGACAGGTCATATCTGTTTAGAGACATTAATACCAGGAGAGGTTGTTGTTATAGAGACAGGTCATATCTGCTTAGAGACATTAATACTAGGAGAGGTTGTTGTTGTCATAGAGACAGGTCATATCTGTTTAGAGACTGTAATACTAGGAGAGGTTGTTGTTATAGAGACAGGTCATATCTGTTTAGAGACATTAATACTAGGAGAGGTTGTTGTTGTTACAGAGACAGGTCATATCTGTTTAGAGACATTAATACTAGGAGAGGTTGTTGTTGTTATAGAGACAGGTCATATCTGTTTAGAGACATTAATACTAGGAGAGGTTGTTGTTGTTACAGAGACAGGTCATATCTGTTTAGAGACATTAATACTAGGAGAGGTTGTTGTTGTTATAGAGACAGGTCATATCTGTTTAGAGACTGTAATACTAGGAGAGGTTGTTGTTGTAGAGACAGGTCATATCTGTTTAGAGACTGTAATACTAGGAGAGGTTGTTGTTGTTATAGAGACAGGTCATATCTGTTTAGAGACTTTAATACTAGGAGAGGTTGTTGTTGTTATAGAGACAGGTCATATCTGCTTAGAGACATTAATACTAGGAGAGGTTGTTGTTGTTATAGAGACAGGTCATATCTGTTTAGAGACTGTAATACTAGGAGAGGTTGTTGTTGTTATAGAGACAGGTCATATCTGTTTAGAGACATTAATACTAGGAGAGGTTGTTGTTGTTATAGAGACAGGTCATATCTGTTTAGAGACTGTAATACTAGGAGAGTTTGTTGTTGTTATAGAGACAGGTCATATCTGTTTATAGACATTAATACTAGGAGAGGTTGTTATAGAGACAGGTCATATCTGTTTAGAGACTGTAATACTAGGAGAGGTTGTTGTTGTTATAGAGACAGGTCATATCTGTTTAGAGACTGTAATACTAGGAGAGGTTGTTGTTGTTATAGAGACAGGTCATATCTGTTTAGAGACTGTAATACTAGGAGAGGTTGTTGTTGTTATAGAGACAGGTCATATCTGTTTAGAGACTGTAATACTAGGAGAGGTTGTTGTTGTTATAGAGACAGGTCATATCTGCTTAGAGACATTAATACCAGGAGAGGTTGTTGTTATAGAGACAGGTCATATCTGTTTAGAGACTGTAATACTAGGAGAGGTTGTTGTTGTTATAGAGACAGGTCATATCTGTTTAGAGACATTAATACTAGGAGAGGTTGTTGTTGTTATAGAGAGAGGTCATATCTGTTTAGAGACTGTAATACTAGGAGAGTTTGTTGTTGTTATAGAGACAGGTCATATCTGTTTATAGACATTAATACTAGGAGAGGTTGTTATAGAGACAGGTCATATCTGTTTAGAGACTGTAATACTAGGAGAGGTTGTTATAGAGACAGGTCATATCTGTTTAGAGACTGTAATACTAGGAGAGGTTGTTGTTATTATAGAGACAGGTCATATCTGTTTAGAGACTGTAATACTAGGAGAGGTTGTTGTTGTTATAGAGACAGGTCATATCTGTTTAGAGACTGTAATACTAGGAGAGGTTGTTGTTGTTATAGAGACAGGTCATATCTGTTTAGAGAGATTAATACCAGGAGAGGTTGTTGTTATAGAGACAGGTCATATCTGTTTAGAGACATTAATACTAGGAGAGGTTGTTGTTGTCATAGAGACAGGTCATATCTGTTTAGAGACTGTAATACTAGGAGAGGTTGTTGTTGTTACAGACAGGTCATATCTGTTTAGAGACTGTAATACTAGGAGAGGTTGTTGTTATAGAGACAGGTCATATCTGTTTAGAGACTGTAATACTAGGAGAGGTTGTTGTTGTTGTAGAGACAGGTCATATCTGTTTAGAGACATTAATACTAGGAGAGGTTGTTGTTGTTGTAGAGACAGGTCATATCTGTTTAGAGACATTAATACTAGGAGAGGTTGTTGTCATAGAGACAGGTCATATCTGTTTAGAGACTGTAATACTAGGAGAGGTTGTTGTTGTTACAGACAGGTCATATCTGTTTAGAGACTGTAATACTAGGAGAGGTTGTTGTTATAGAGACAGGTCATATCTGTTTAGAGACTGTAATACTAGGAGAGGTTGTTGTTGTTGTAGAGACAGGTCATATCTGTTTAGAGACATTAATACTAGGAGAGGTTGTTGTTGTTGTAGAGACAGGTCATATCTGTTTAGAGACATTAATACTAGGAGAGGTTGTTGTTGTTGTAGAGACAGGTCATATCTGTTTAGAGACATTAATACTAGGAGAGGTTGTTGTTATAGAGACAGGTCATATCTGTTTAGAGACTTTAATACTAGGAGAGGTTGTTGTTGTTATAGAGACAGGTCATATCTGTTTAGAGACTGTAATACTAGGAGAGGTTGTTGTTGTTATAGAGACAGGTCATATCTGTTTAGAGACATTAATACCAGGAGAGGTTGTTGTTATAGAGACAGGTCATATCTGCTTAGAGACATTAATACTAGGAGAGGTTGTTGTTGTCATAGAGACAGGTCATATCTGTTTAGAGACTGTAATACTAGGAGAGGTTGTTGTTGTTATAGATACAGGTCATATCTGCTTAGAGACATTAATACTAGGAGAGGTTGTTGTTGTTATAGAGACAGGTCATATCTGTTTAGAGACTGTAATACTAGGAGAGGTTGTTGTTGTTATAGAGACAGGTCATATCTGTTTAGAGACATTAATACTAGGAGAGGTTGTTGTTGTTATAGAGACAGGTCATATCTGTTTAGAGACTGTAATACTAGGAGAGTTTGTTGTTGTTATAGAGACAGGTCATATCTGTTTATAGACATTAATACTAGGAGAGGTTGTTATAGAGACAGGTCATATCTGTTTAGAGACTGTAATACTAGGAGAGGTTGTTGTTGTTATAGAGACAGGTCATATCTGTTTAGAGACTGTAATACTAGGAGAGGTTGTTGTTGTTATAGAGACAGGTCATATCTGTTTAGAGACTGTAATACTAGGAGAGGTTGTTGTTGTTATAGAGACAGGTCATATCTGTTTAGAGACTGTAATACTAGGAGAGGTTGTTGTTGTTACAGAGACAGGTCATATCTGTTTAGAGACATTAATAATAGGAGAGGTTGTTGTTGTAGAGACAGGTCATATCTGTTTAGAGACTGTAATACTAGGATAGGTTGTTGTTGTTATAGAGACAGGTCATATCTGTTTAGAGACTGTAATACTAGGAGAGGTTGTTGTTATAGAGACAGGTCATATCTGTTTAGAGACTGTAATACTAGGAGAGGTTGTTGTTGTTATAGAGACAGGTCATATCTGTTTAGAGACTGTAATACTAGGAGAGGTTGTTGTTGTTATAGAGACAGGTCATATCTGTTTAGAGACATTAATACTAGGAGAGGTTGTTGTTATAGAGACAGGTCATATCTGTTTAGAGACATTAATACTAGGAGAGGTTGTTGTTGTTATAGAAACAGGTCATATCTGTTTAGAGACTTTAATACTAGGAGAGGTTGTTGTTGTTATAGAGACAGGTCATATCTGTTTAGAGACTGTAATACTAGGAGAGGTTGTTGTTGTTACAGAGACAGGTCATATCTGTTTAGAGACATTAATACTAGGAGAGGTTGTTGTTGTTATAGAGACAGGTCATATCTGTTTAGAGACTGTAATACTAGGAGAGGTTGTTGTTGTTATAGAGACAGGTCATATCTGTTTAGAGACTGTAATACTAGGAGAGGTTGTTGTTGTTACAGAGACAGGTCATATCTGTTTAGAGACTGTAATACTAGGAGAGATTGTTGTTGTTACAGAGACAGGTCATATCTGTTTAGAGACTGTAATACTAGGAGAGGTTGTTGTTATAGAGACAGGTCATATCTGTTTAGAGACTGTAATACTAGGAGAGGTTGTTGTTGTTATAGAGACAGGTCATATCTGTTTAGAGACTGTAATACTAGGAGAGGTTGTTGTTGTTACAGAGACAGGTCATATCTGTTTAGAGACTGTAATACTAGGAGAGTTTGTTGTTGTTATAGAGACAGGTCATATCTGTTTAGAGACTGTAATACTAGGAGAGGTTGTTGTTGTTACAGAGACAGGTCATATCTGTTTAGAGACTGTAATACTAGGAGAGGTTGTTGTTGTTACAGAGACAGGTCATATCTGTTTAGAGACTGTAATACTAGGAGAGGTTGTTGTTGTAGAGACAGGTCATATCTGTTTAGAGACTGTAATACTAGGAGAGGTTGTTGTTGTAGAGACAGGTCATATCTGTTTAGAGACTTTAATACTAGGAGAGGTTGTTGTTGTTACAGAGACAGGTCATATCTGTTTAGAGACTGTAATACTAGGAGAGGTTGTTGTTGTTACAGAGACAGGTCATATCTGTTTAGAGACTGTAATACTAGGAGAGTTTGTTGTTGTTATAGAGACAGGTCATATCTGTTTATAGACATTAATACTAGGAGAGGTTGTTATAGAGACAGGTCATATCTGTTTAGAGACTGTAATACTAGGAGAGGTTGTTGTTGTTATAGAGACAGGTCATATCTGTTTAGAGACTGTAATTCTAGGAGAGGTTGTTGTTGTTATAGAGACAGGTCATATCTGTTTAGAGACTGTAATACTAGGAAAGGTTGTTGTTGTTATAGAGACAGGTCATATCTGTTTAGAGACTGTAATACTAGGAGAGGTTGTTGTTGTTACAGAGACAGGTCATATCTGTTTAGAGACATTAATAATAGGAGAGGTTGTTGTTGTAGAGACAGGTCATATCTGTTTAGAGACTGTAATACTAGGATAGGTTGTTGTTGTTATAGAGACAGGTCATATCTGTTTAGAGACTGTAATACTAGGAGAGGTTGTTGTTATAGAGACAGGTCATATCTGTTTAGAGACTGTAATACTAGGAGAGGTTGTTGTTGTTATAGAGACAGGTCATATCTGTTTAGAGACTGTAATACTAGGAGAGGTTGTTGTTGTTATAGAGACAGGTCATATCTGTTTAGAGACATTAATACTAGGAGAGGTTGTTGTTGTTATAGAGACAGGTCATATCTGTTTAGAGACATTAATACTAGGAGAGGTTGTTGTTGTTATAGAAACAGGTCATATCTGTTTAGAGACTTTAATACTAGGAGAGGTTGTTGTTGTTATAGAGACAGGTCATATCTGTTTAGAGACTGTAATACTAGGAGAGGTTGTTGTTGTTACAGAGACAGGTCATATCTGTTTAGAGACATTAATACTAGGAGAGGTTGTTGTTGTTATAGAGACAGGTCATATCTGTTTAGAGACTGTAATACTAGGAGAGGTTGTTGTTGTTATAGAGACAGGTCATATCTGTTTAGAGACTGTAATACTAGGAGAGGTTGTTGTTGTTACAGAGACAGGTCATATCTGTTTAGAGACTGTAATACTAGGAGAGGTTGTTGTTGTTACAGAGACAGGTCATATCTGTTTAGAGACTGTAATACTAGGAGAGGTTGTTGTTGTAGAGACAGGTCATATCTGTTTAGAGACTGTAATACTAGGAGAGGTTGTTGTTGCAGAGACAGGTCATATCTGTTTAGAGACTGTAATACTAGGAGAGTTTGTTGTTGTTATAGAGACAGGTCATATCTGTTTATAGACATTAATACTAGGAGAGGTTGTTATAGAGACAGGTCATATCTGTTTAGAGACTGTAATACTAGGAGAGGTTGTTGTTGTTATAGAGACAGGTCATATCTGTTTAGAGACTGTAATTCTAGGAGAGGTTGTTGTTGTTATAGAGACAGGTCATATCTGTTTAGAGACTGTAATACTAGGAGAGGTTGTTGTTGTTATAGAGACAGGTCATATCTGTTTAGAGACTGTAATACTAGGAGAGGTTGTTGTTGTTACAGAGACAGGTCATATCTGTTTAGAGACATTAATAATAGGAGAGGTTGTTGTTGTAGAGACAGGTCATATCTGTTTAGAGACTGTAATACTAGGATAGGTTGTTGTTGTTATAGAGACAGGTCATATCTGTTTAGAGACTGTAATACTAGGAGAGGTTGTTGTTATAGAGACAGGTCATATCTGTTTAGAGACTGTAATACTAGGAGAGGTTGTTGTTGTTATAGAGACAGGTCATATCTGTTTAGAGACTGTAATACTAGGAGAGGTTGTTGTTGTTATAGAGACAGGTCATATCTGTTTAGAGACATTAATACTAGGAGAGGTTGTTGTTGTTATAGAGACAGGTCATATCTGTTTAGAGACATTAATACTAGGAGAGGTTGTTGTTGTTATAGAAACAGGTCATATCTGTTTAGAGACTTTAATACTAGGAGAGGTTGTTGTTGTTATAGAGACAGGTCATATCTGTTTAGAGACTGTAATACTAGGACAGGTTGTTGTTGTTACAGAGACAGGTCATATCTGTTTAGAGACATTAATACTAGGAGAGGTTGTTGTTGTTATAGAGACAGGTCATATCTGTTTAGAGACTGTAATACTAGGAGAGGTTGTTGTTGTTATAGAGACAGGTCATATCTGTTTAGAGACTGTAATACTAGGAGAGGTTGTTGTTGTTACAGAGACAGGTCATATCTGTTTAGAGACTGTAATACTAGGAGAGGTTGTTGTTGTTACAGAGACAGGTCATATCTGTTTAGAGACTGTAATACTAGGAGAGGTTGTTGTTGTAGAGACAGGTCATATCTGTTTAGAGACTGTAATACTAGGAGAGGTTGTTGTTGTAGAGACAGGTCATATCTGTTTAGAGACTGTAATACTAGGAGAGGTTGTTGTTGTTACAGAGACAGGTCATATCTGTTTAGAGACTGTAATACTAGGAGAGGTTGTTGTTGTTATAGAGACAGGTCATATCTGTTTAGAGACTGTAATACTAGGAGAGGTTGTTGTTGTTACAGAGACAGGTCATATCTGTTTAGAGACTGTAATACTAGGAGAGGTTGTTGTTGTTACAGAGACAGGTCATATCTGTTTAGAGACTGTAATACTAGGAGAGTTTGTTGTTGTTATAGAGACAGGTCATATCTGTTTAGAGACATTAATACTAGGAGAGGTTGTTATAGAGACAGGTCATATCTGTTTAGAGACTGTAATACTAGGAGAGGTTGTTGTTGTTATAGAGACAGGTCATATCTGTTTAGAGACTGTAATACTAGGAGAGGTTGTTGTTGTTATAGAGACAGGTCATATCTGTTTAGAGACTGTAATACTAGGAGAGGTTGTTGTTGTTATAGAGACAGGTCATATCTGTTTAGAGACTGTAATACTAGGAGAGGTTGTTGTTGTTACAGAGACAGGTCATATCTGTTTAGAGACATTAATAATAGGAGAGGTTGTTGTTGTAGAGACAGGTCATATCTGTTTAGAGACTGTAATACTAGGATAGGTTGTTGTTGTTATAGAGACAGGTCATATCTGTTTAGAGACTGTAATACTAGGAGAGGTTGTTGTTATAGAGACAGGTCATATCTGTTTAGAGACTGTAATACTAGGAGAGGTTGTTGTTGTTATAGAGACAGGTCATATCTGTTTAGAGAATGTAATACTAGGAGAGGTTGTTGTTGTTATAGAGACAGGTCATATCTGTTTAGAGACATTAATACTAGGAGAGGTTGTTGTTGTTATAGAGACAAGTCATATCTGTTTAGAGACATTAATACTAGGAGAGATTGTTGTTGTTATAGAAACAGGTCATATCTGTTTAGAGACATTAATACTAGGAGAGGTTGTTGTTGTTATAGAGACAGGTCATATCTGTTTAGAGACTGTAATACTAGGAGAGGTTGTTGTTGTTACAGAGACAGGTCATATCTGTTTAGAGACATTAATACTAGGAGAGGTTGTTGTTGTTATAGAGACAGGTCATATCTGTTTAGAGACTGTAATACTAGGAGAGGTTGTTGTTGTTATAGAGACAGGTCATATCTGTTTAGAGACTGTAATACTAGGAGAGGTTGTTGTTGTTACAGAGACAGGTCATATCTGTTTAGAGACTGTAATACTAGGAGAGGTTGTTGTTGTTACAGAGACAGGTCATATCTGTTTAGAGACTGTAATACTAGGAGAGGTTGTTGTTGTAGAGACAGGTCATATCTGTTTAGAGACTGTAATACTAGGAGAGGTTGTTGTTGTAGAGACAGGTCATATCTGTTTAGAGACTGTAATACTAGGAGAGGTTGTTGTTGTTACAGAGACAGGTCATATCTGTTTAGAGACTGTAATACTAGGAGAGGTTGTTGTTGTTATAGAGACAGGTCATATCTGTTTAGAGACTGTAATACTAGGAGAGGTTGTTGTTGTTACAGAGACAGGTCATATCTGTTTAGAGACTGTAATACTAGGAGAGGTTGTTGTTGTTACAGAGACAGGTCATATCTGTTTAGAGACTGTAATACTAGGAGAGTTTGTTGTTGTTATAGAGACAGGTCATATCTGTTTAGAGACATTAATACTAGGAGAGGTTGTTATAGAGACAGGTCATATCTGTTTAGAGACTGTAATACTAGGAGAGGTTGTTGTTGTTATAGAGACAGGTCATATCTGTTTAGAGACTGTAATACTAGGAGAGGTTGTTGTTGTTATAGAGACAGGTCATATCTGTTTAGAGACTGTAATACTAGGAGAGGTTGTTGTTGTTATAGAGACAGGTCATATCTGTTTAGAGACTGTAATACTAGGAGAGGTTGTTGTTGTTACAGAGACAGGTCATATCTGTTTAGAGACATTAATAATAGGAGAGGTTGTTGTTGTAGAGACAGGTCATATCTGTTTAGAGACTGTAATACTAGGATAGGTTGTTGTTGTTATAGAGACAGGTCATATCTGTTTAGAGACTGTAATACTAGGAGAGGTTGTTGTTATAGAGACAGGTCATATCTGTTTAGAGACTGTAATACTAGGAGAGGTTGTTGTTGTTATAGAGACAGGTCATATCTGTTTAGAGAATGTAATACTAGGAGAGGTTGTTGTTGTTATAGAGACAGGTCATATCTGTTTAGAGACATTAATACTAGGAGAGGTTGTTGTTGTTATAGAGACAAGTCATATCTGTTTAGAGACATTAATACTAGGAGAGATTGTTGTTGTTATAGAAACAGGTCATATCTGTTTAGAGACATTAATACTAGGAGAGGTTGTTGTTGTTATAGAGACAGGTCATATCTGTTTAGAGACTGTAATACTAGGAGAGGTTGTTGTTGTTACAGAGACAGGTCATATCTGTTTAGAGACATTAATACTAGGAGAGGTTGTTGTTGTTATAGAGACAGGTCATATCTGTTTAGAGACTGTAATACTAGGAGAGGTTGTTGTTGTTATAGAGACAGGTCATATCTGTTTAGAGACTGTAATACTAGGAGAGGTTGTTGTTGTTACAGAGACAGGTCATATCTGTTTAGAGACTGTAATACTAGGAGAGGTTGTTGTTGTTACAGAGACAGGTCATATCTGTTTAGAGACTGTAATACTAGGAGAGGTTGTTGTTGTTACAGAGACAGGTCATATCTGTTTAGAGACTGTAATACTAGGAGAGTTTGTTGTTGTTATAGAGACAGGTCATATCTGTTTAGAGACATTAATACTAGGAGAGGTTGTTATAGAGACAGGTCATATCTGTTTAGAGACTGTAATACTAGGAGAGGTTGTTGTTGTTATAGAGACAGGTCATATCTGTTTAGAGACTGTAATACTAGGAGAGGTTGTTGTTGTTATAGAGACAGGTCATATCTGTTTAGAGACTGTAATACTAGGAGAGGTTGTTGTTGTTATAGAGACAGGTCATATCTGTTTAGAGACTGTAATACTAGGAGAGGTTGTTGTTGTTACAGAGACAGGTCATATCTGTTTAGAGACATTAATAATAGGAGAGGTTGTTGTTGTAGAGACAGGTCATATCTGTTTAGAGACTGTAATACTAGGATAGGTTGTTGTTGTTATAGAGACAGGTCATATCTGTTTAGAGACTGTAATACTAGGAGAGGTTGTTGTTATAGAGACAGGTCATATCTGTTTAGAGACTGTAATACTAGGAGAGGTTGTTGTTGTTATAGAGACAGGTCATATCTGTTTAGAGACTGTAATACTAGGAGAGGTTGTTGTTGTTATAGAGACAGGTCATATCTGTTTAGAGACATTAATACTAGGAGAGGTTGTTGTTGTTATAGAGACAAGTCATATCTGTTTAGAGACATTAATACTAGGAGAGGTTGTTGTTGTTATAGAAACAGGTCATATCTGTTTAGAGACTTTAATACTAGGAGAGGTTGTTGTTATAGAGACAGGTCATATCTGTTTAGAGACATTAATACTAGGAGAGGTTGTTGTTGTTATAGAGACAAGGCATATCTGTTTAGAGACATTAATACTAGGAGAGGTTGTTGTTGTTATAGAAACAGGTCATATCTGTTTAGAGACTTTAATACTAGGAGAGGTTGTTGTTATAGAGACAGGTCATATCTGTTTAGAGACATTAATACTAGGAGAGGTTGTTGTTATAGAAACAGGTCATATCTGTTTAGAGACTGTAATACTAGGAGAGGTTGTTGTTGTTATAGAAACAGGTCATATCTGTTTAGAGACTTTAATACTAGGAGAGGTTGTTGTTATAGAGACAGGTCATATCTGTTTAGAGACATTAATGCTAGGAGAGGTTGTTGTTGTTATAGAGACAGGTCATATCTGTTTAGAGACTGTAATACTAGGAGAGGTTGTTGTTGTTATAGAGACAGGTCATATCTGTTTAGAGACTGTAATACTAGGAGAGGTTGTTGTTGTTACAGAGACAGGTCATATCTGTTTAGAGACTGTAATACTAGGAGAGGTTGTTGTTGTTACAGAGACAGGTCATATCTGTTTAGAGACTGTAATACTAGGAGAGGTTGTTGTTATAGAGACAGGTCATATCTGTTTAGAGACTGTAATACTAGGAGAGGTTGTTGTTGTTATAGAGACAGGTCATATCTGTTTAGAGACTGTAATACTAGGAGAGGTTGTTGTTGTTATAGAGACAGGTCATATCTGTTTAGAGACTGTAATACTAGGAGAGGTTGTTGTTGTCATAGAGACAGGTCATATCTGTTTAGAGACATTAATACTAGGAGAGGTTGTCGTTGTTATAGAGACAGGTCATATCTGTTTAGAGACTGTAATACTAGGAGAGGTTGTTGTTGTCATAGAGACAGGTCATATCTGTTTAGAGACTGTAATACTAGGAGAGGTTGTTGTTGTTACAGAGACAGGTCATATCTGTTTAGAGACTGTAATACTAGGAGAGGTTGTTGTTGTTACAGAGACAGGTCATATCTGTTTAGAGACTGTAATACTAGGAGAGGTTGTTGTTGTTACAGAGACAGGTCATATCTGTTTAGAGACTGTAATACTAGGAGAGGTTGTTGTTGTAGATACAGGTCATATCTGTTTAGAGACTGTAATACTAGGAGAGGTTGTTGTTATAGAGACAGGTCATATCTGTTTAGAGACTGTAATACTAGGAGAGGTTGTTGTTATAGAGACAGGTCATATCTGTTTAGAGACTGTAATACTAGGAGAGGTTGTTGTTGTTACAGAGACAGGTCATATCTGTTTAGAGACTGTAATACTAGGAGAGGTTGTTGTTGTTACAGAGACAGGTCATATCTGTTTAGAGACTGTAATACTAGGAGAGGTTGTTGTTGTTATAGAGACAGGTCATATCTGTTTAGAGACTGTACTACTAGGAGAGGTTGTTGTTGTTACAGAGACAGGTCATATCTGTTTAGAGACATTAATACTAGGAGAGGTTGTTGTTGTTATAGAGACAGGTCATATCTGTTTAGAGACTGTAATACTAGGAGAGGTTGTTGTTGTTATAGAGACAGGTCATATCTGTTTAGAGACTGTAATACTAGGAGAGGTTGTTGTTGTTATAGAGACAGGTCATATCTGTTTAGAGACTGTAATACTAGGAGAGGTTGTTGTTGTTATAGAGACAGGTCATATCTGTTTAGAGACTGTAATACTAGGAGAGGTTGTTGTTATAGAGACAGGTCATATCTGTTTAGAGACTGTAATACTAGGAGAGGTTGTTGTTATAGAGACAGGTAATATCTGTTTAGAGACTGTAATACTAGGAGAGGTTGTTGTTGTTATAGAGACAGGTCATATCTGTTTAGAGACATTAATACTAGGAGAGGTTGTTGTTGTCATAGAGACAGGTCATATCTGTTTAGAGACTGTAATACTAGGAGAGGTTGTTGTTGTTACAGAGACAGGTCATATCTGCTTAGAGACTGTAATACTAGGAGAGGTTGTTGTTGTTATAGAGACAGGTCATATCTGTTTAGAGACTGTAATACTAGGAGAGGTTGTTGTTGTTATAGAGACAGGTCATATCTGTTTAGAGACATTAATACCAGGAGAGGTTGTTGTTATAGAGACAGGTCATATCTGTTTAGAGACATTAATACTAGGAGAGGTTGTTGTTGTCATAGAGACAGGTCATATCTGTTTAGAGACTGTAATACTAGGAGAGGTTGTTGTTATAGAGACAGGTCATATCTGTTTAGAGACATTAATACTAGGAGAGGTTGTTGTTGTTACAGAGACAGGTCATATCTGTTTAGAGACTGTAATACTAGGAGAGGTTGTTGTTGTTACAGAGACAGGTCATATCTGTTTAGAGACTGTAATACTAGGAGAGGTTGTTGTTGTTACAGAGACAGGTCATATCTGTTTAGAGACTGTAATACTAGGAGAGGTTGTTGTTGTTACAGAGACAGGTCATATCTGTTTAGAGACTGTAATACTAGGAGAGGTTGTTGTTGTTACAGAGACAGGTCATATCTGTTTAGAGACATTAATAATAGGAGAGGTTGTTGTTGTTATAGAGACAGGTCATATCTGCTTAGAGACATTAATACTAGGAGAGGTTGTTGTTGTTATAGAGACAGGTCTTATCTGTTTAGAGACTGTAATACTAGGAGAGGTTGTTGTTGTTACAGAGACAGGTCATATCTGTTTAGAGACATTAATACTAGGAGAGGTTGTTGTTGTTATAGAGACAGGTCATATCTGTTTAGAGACATTAATACTAGGAGAGGTTGTTGTTGTTACAGACAGGTCATATCTGTTTAGAGACTGTAATACTAGGAGAGGTTGTTGTTGTTACAGACAGGTCATATCTGTTTAGAGACTGTAATACTAGGAGAGGTTGTTGTTGTTATAGAGACAGGTCATATCTGTTTAGAGACTGTAATACTAGGAGAGTTTGTTGTTATAGAGACAGGTCATATCTGTTTAGAGACATTAATACCAGGAGAGGTTGTTGTTATAGAGACAGGTCATATCTGTTTAGAGACTGTAATACTAGGAGAGGTTGTTGTTATAGAGACAGGTCATATCTGTTTAGAGACTGTAATACTAGGAGAGGTTGTTGTTGTTACAGAGGGATGTCAAACCCAAAAGTGACAGGATTCTGAAGACAAGACAGGAGATACAGTTAGAAGTGGACAAGCTGAAGAGAAACTTGATTCATCAGGTAATAAAGCATAGGTTTCAATGTGTGTGTTTGTGTGTGTTTTTGATTTGTGTAAGGCATAAACGTGTGTGTGTGTGTGTATGTATGCATGCTTGTGTAGTGTGTTTTGATTCATATATGCATTAATGTGTGTGTGTGTGTGTGTGCGTGTGTGCGTGTGTGCGTGTGTGTGTGTATGTGTGCATGCTTGTGTAGTGTATTTTGATTCATATATGCATTAATGTGTGTGTGCGTGCATGCGTGTGTGTGTGTGTGTGTGTGTGTGTAGCAACCAGTAGCGGAGGTGGAGACCCAGCTGATAGAACAGTGTGTGGAACAGGAGCAGGAGCTGATGAGACAGTCTCACAGACACAGAGAGGAGCTCCACACCCTCAGCTGTCTGACTCAGATCAAAGCTGACGAGAGAGAGCAGAAGTCCAGGGACCGCCACAGGGCTGAGGTAAAACACATCATATCAGATCACTATAGAACATCTCACCATCAACGTTCCCTCCCATTTTTAGGTGGCAAATTTCAGGTCTGCTGAGCGCGAACTTGAACGTTGTTAAAATTCCGTGCAACTTCCAGCGCGCGTTTACTGTCAACACTGAGGCTCTACCCTCTTTAAGTGACAGTTTTAACAGTGGTCAGGTAGGCTACTGTAGCTATTTGATCATAATGTCTGTAGGCCTACCATAATGTTAGTGGCCTAGCATCAAAAACATGGAGAAAATGTATCCCATAACATTTAAACATGGAAATATCTGTTCTATCATTCAGCCTACAGTAGCAGACAATGTGTGGCGTTCAGTGTAGGTCTACATTCCATGAGACTTTAGAATAAAACATGCAGGGCTTCACATGAACCTGTTTGACTGACAATGTTGTTGTATTGTTTGATGCAAGACTCCACACAATAAAATGGATTATTATTCCCATACCATTATTACAGAGAATCAGACAAATTATTGAAGCCTGTCTCAAAATACAACACTGCCCCTTTAAGATAAGACTAAATCTCTTTCCCTGACTGGCTTTTAAAAGATGTCTAGAAATGTACACTTTTTCTGGTCTTGTAGAAAGCAATCCCTCCCCTATTGACGACTACAGATGATCTTGAACTGGGCTAATAACTCACTAACTAGAAAATAATATGAACTAAAAGTGCACGTGTGCTACATACAGCTCTCGCTTTGATCTCAAAACAAACACATCTACTCACCACCACTCATGTTGTAAACACAGTCCAGTTCAAAGTGAATGGCACAGATCCATATATAGCAATGGCCATTTGCATATAGACCTGAGATAACACACAACATGAGATAACATACAACATGAGCTAACACACAACATGAGATAATACACAACATGAGCTAACACACAACATGAAATAACATACAACATGAGATAACACACAACATGAGATAACACACAACATGAAATAACATACAACATGAGATAACACACAACATGAGCTAACACACAACATGAAATAACATACAACATGAGCTAACACACAACATGAAATAACATACAACATGAGATAACACACAACATGAGCTAACACACAACATGAAATAACATACAACATGAGATAACACACAACATGAGCTAACACACAACATGAAATAACATACAACATGAGATAACACACAACATGAGCTAACACACAACATGAAATAACATACAACATGAGATAACACACAACATGAGATAACACACAACATGAAATAACACACAACATGAGATAACACACAACATGAAATAACACACAACATGAGATAACACACAACATGAGATAACACACAACCGGAGATAACACACACATTGTGAGGTAATATGTCCACAGGTAATCCAAATAACTTGAGCAACAGCGACATGCCTGAGGTAACAGACCTGAGGTAACAGACCTGAGGTAACAGGCCTTTGCTGCAATCATTTACTACAGCTACAGTAATCACTTACAGTGTAGCTTCAGCATGACTCTGGTAATGGTTTCCATAGTGACATGTTGATGTTCTCAACAAAACAACAATACACACGAGCTAAGACTAACTTTCTTGCACTCTGGGGAAAGTTGACTCATCAGCTTTTACTAAGAAGATAAGAAAGATCATGTATTATTTTAATGTATCAACAGCAAAGATACCATCGGATCAAGCAAGAGCTGAGAGGCAAGAGTCTGGTGATCCATGAACTCAAGAAGCAGAACCAGGAGGTCCAGTCCAGGTAGCTCTCACTGCTGAATGAAGACCTTAACGCCTAGCCTTAACCCTTAACCTGTAACCTTAACGCCTAGCCTTACCCCTTAACCTGTAACCTTAACGCCTAGCCTTAACCCTTAACCTGTAACCTTAACGCCTAGCCTTACCCCTTAACCTGTAACCTTAACGCCTAGCCTTAACCCTTAACCTGTAACCTTAACGCCTTAACCCTTAACCTGTAACCTTAACGCCTTAACCCTTAACCTGTAACCTTAATGCCTAGCCTTAACCTTTAACCTGTAACCTTAACGCCTAGCCTTAACCCTTAACCTGTAACCTTAACGCCTAGCCTTAACCCTTAACCTGTAACCTGTAACCTTAACGCCTTAACCCTTAACCTGTAACCTTAACGCCTAGCCTTAACGCCTTAACCCTTAACCTGTAACCTGTAACCTTAACGCCTAGCCTTAACCTGTAACCTTAACGCCTTAACCCTTAACCTGTAACCTTAACGCCTAGCCTTAACCTGTAACCTTAACACCTAGCCTTAACCCTTAACCTGTAACCTTAACACCTTAACCCTTAACCTGTAACCTGTAACCTTAACGCCTTAACCCTTAACCCTTAACCTGTAACCTTAACGCCTAGCCTTAACCTTTACCTTAACCCGTAACTCTAACCCTAACCTTACCTTAGCCCTAACCTTAACCTGTAAACCTAACCCCTAACCCTAACCTTAACCCCTTACCTTAACCCCTAACCTTAACCTGTAAACCTAACCACTAACCTTAACCTTAACCCCTAACCTTAACCTGTAACCCTAACCTTAACCCCTAACCCTAACACCTTAACCCTTACCTTAGCCCATACTCCTAACCTTAACCTGTAACCCTAACCTTAACCCCTAACCCTAACACCTTAACCCTTACCTTAACCCATACTCCTAACCTTAACCTGTAACCCTAACCTTAACCCCTAACCCTAACACCTTAACCCTTACCTTAACCCATACTCCTAACCTTAACCTGTAACCCTAACCTTAACCCCTAACCCTAACACCTTAACCCTTACCTTAACCCATACTCCTAACCTTAACCTGTAACTCTAACCCCTAACCCTATCGCCTAGCCTTAACCAATAACCTTAACCCATAATCCCTAACATTAACCCCTAACCTTAACCCTTACCTTAACCACTAATGCCTTAACCCCTAACCTTAATGCCTAATCTTAACCCTTAACCCTAACCTTAATGCCTAGTGTAGCTAACATCAGCCACCTAGCTAACCTAGCTTACTTTTGTTTCTTCATAACAAATTGGAATTTGTTAGGAAGAAAATTGTGTAATGGATACGGAATGTGTTATGAAGAAGGAAATCGTGTGCCTGTCACGAATGTCGAGTAAGTAATTTGTGTGTATTTCATGATAATCTGTGATAGTGTGTTGACGACCTATGAGTGACTGCTGCTGCTCCAGAACTAGGTGGTTTGATCCCCAGGTATTTACCAAGCGTGTTGAAATCAGTATCCCAGAGTACCATTGGTACCACGCAGTGTCTTTAAATAAGGACCAGTTCAGACATACCTGGAAAATAACGTGTCTGGGTGACTAAGGATTTGAATGCCTAACTTGATTAATTTCGGTATTTCCTCGGTGCCAACTCTCTCTCTGTCTCTCGCCCTGTGTCTTTCTCGCTCTCCCTCGCTCTCTCTCTCTCTCTCTCGCTCGCTCTCTCTCTCTCTCTCTCTCTCTCTCTCCTTCTCTCTCTCTCTCTCTCTCTCTCTCTCTCTCTCTCTCTCTCTCTCTCTCTCTCTCTCTCTCTCTCTCTCTCTCTCTCTCTCTCCTTCTCTCTCTCTCTCTCTGACTCTCTCTCTCTCTCTCTCTCTCCTTCCTTCTCCCTCCCTCCCTGCACCTAGGCTTGGTGTGTTTGCCAAGCTGTACGACAACATCAAGGGTGATAGGAACAAGTGTATGAACCTGATCCAGATGGCCTCCCAGAGAACGTCTGAGATGAGAGAGAAGTTCAAGATCCTGGACAACGAGATTGAGATCCTCAGAACCAACGCCAGCAACAAAGAGAAGTGAGAGAGAGAGAGAGAGTACATCCCCTTCCTCAAAAGAACATTCAGACATTCACCACCCTGTTTTGATGTAAAACGATTAACATCCTGTGTGTGTGTGTGTGTGTGTGTGTGTGTGTGTGTGTGTGTGTGTGCGCTCCTCAGGCTGCTCCAGAAGTCCCGTCTGAAGCACTTCCACAGCCACACCATCAGAGACAGCCTGAGGAACGATATCTCCAAGGTGATTTATCCTACCTGATTAATCAGGAAATCCTAGGGTTATGATGTTTCTCTGTTCTGATCTCATCTCCAATGTGACCTGGGTTATGATGTTTCTCTGTTCTGATCTCATCTCCAATGTGACCTGGGTTATGATGTTTCTCTGTTCTGATCTCATCTCCAAGGTGACCTGGGTTATGATGTTTCTCTGTTCTGATCTCATCTCCAAGGTGACCTGGGTTATGATGTTTCTCTGTTCTGATCTCATCTCCAATGTGACCTGGGTTATGATGTTTATCTGTTCTGAACCCATCTCCAAGGTGACCTGGGTTATGGTTATGATGTTTCTCTGTTCTGATCCCATCTCCAAGGTGACCTGGGTTATGATGTTTCTCTGTTCTGATCCCATCTCCAAGGTGACCTGGGTTATGATGTTTCTCTGTTCTGATCTCATCTCCAATGTGACCTGGGTTATGATGTTTATCTGTTCTGAACCCATCTCCAAGGTGACCTGGGTTATGGTTATGATGTTTCTCTGTTCTGATCTCATCTCCAAGGTGACCTGGGTTAGGGTTATGATGTTTCTCTGTTCTGATCCCATCTCCAAGGTGACCTGGGTTATGATGTTTCTCTGTTCTGATCCCATCTCCAAGGTGACCTGGGTTATGATGTTTCTCTGTTCTGATCCCATCTCCAAGGTGACCTGGGTTAGGATGTTTCGCTGTTCTGATCCCATCTCCAAGGTGACCTGGGTTATGATGTTTCTCTGTTCTGATCCCATCTCCAAGGTGACCTGGGTTATGATGTTTCTCTGTTCTGATCCCATCTCCAAGGTGACCTGGGTTAGGGTTATGATGTTTCTCTGTTCTGATCCCATCTCCAAGGTGACCTGGGTTATGATGTTTCTCTGTTCTGATCTCATCTCCAAGGTGACCTGGGTTATGATGTTTCTCTGTTCTGATCTCATCTCCAAGGTGACCTGAGTTATGTTGTTTCTCTGTTCTGATCCCATCTCCAAGGTGACCTGGGTTATGTTGTTTCTCTGTTCTGATCTCATCTCCAAGGTGACCTGGGTTATGATGTTTCTCTGTTCTGATCTCATCTCCAAGGTGACCTGGGTTATGATGTTTCTCTGTTCTGATCTCATCTCCAAGGTGACCTGGGTTAGGGTTATGATGTTTCTCTGTTCTGATCTCATCTCCAAGGTGACCTGGGTTAGGGTTATGATGTTTCTCTGTTCTGATCCCATCTCCAAGGTGACCTGGGTTATGATGTTTCTCTGTTCTGATCTCCAAGGTGACCTGGGTTAGGGTTATGATGTTTCTCTGTTCTGATCTCATCTCCAAGGTGACCTGGGTTAGTGTTATGTTGTTTCTCTGTTCTGATCTCATCTCCAAGGTGACCTGGGTTAGGGTTATGATGTTTCTCTGTTCTGATCCCATCTCCAAGGTGACCTGGGTTATGATGTTTCTCTGTTCTGATCCCATCTCCAAGGTGACCTGGGTTAGTGTTATGTTGTTTCTCTGTTCTGATCTCATCTCCAAGGTGACCTGGGTTATGATGTTTCTCTGTTCTGATCCCATCTCCAAGGTGACCTGGGTTATGATGTTTCTCTGTTCTGATCTCATCTCCAAGGTGACCTGGGTTAGGGTTATGATGTTTCTCTGTTCTGATCCCATCTCCAAGGTGACCTGGGTTATGATGTTTCTCTGTTCTGATCCCATCTCCAAGGTGACCTGGGTTAGGGTTATGATGTTTCTCTGTTCTGATCTCATCTCCAAGGTGACCTGGGTTATGATGTTTCTCTGTTCTGATCTCATCTCCAAGGTGACCTGGGTTATGGTTATGATGTTTCTCTGTTCTGATCTCATCTCCAAGGTGACCTGGGTTATGGTTATGATGTTTCTCTGTTCTGATCCCATCTCCAAGGTGACTTGGGTTAGTGTTATGTTGTTTCTCTGTTCTGATCCCATCTCCAAGGTGACCTGGGTTAGGGTTATGATGTTTCTCTGTTCTGATCCCATCTCCAAGGTGACCTGGGTTATGATGTTTCTCTGTTCTGATCTCCAAGGTGACCTGGGTTAGGGTTATGATGTTTCTCTGTTCTGATCTCATCTCCAAAGTGACCTGGGTTAGGGTTATGATGTTTCTCTGTTCTGATCTCATCTCCAAGGTGACCTGGGTTATGATGTTTCTCTGTTCTGATCTCATCTCCAAGGTGACCTGGGTTATGTTGTTTCTCTGTTCTGATCCCATCTCCAAGGTGACCTGGGTTATGATGTTTCTCTGTTCTGATCCCATCTCCAAGGTGACCTGGGTTATGATGTGTCTCTGTTCTGATCTCATCTCCAAGGTGACCTGGGTTATGTTGTTTCTCTGTTCTGATCCCATCTCCAAGGTGACCTGGGTTATGATGTTTCTCTGTTCTGATCTCATCTCCAAGGTGACCTGGGTTATGATGTTTCTCTGTTCTGATCCCATCTCCAAGGTGACCTGGGTTATGATGTTTCTCTGTTCTGATCCCATCTCCAAGGTGACCTGGGTTATGATGTTTCTCTGTTCTGATCTCATCTCCAAGGTGACCTGGGTTAGGGTTATGATGTTTCTCTGTTCTGATCCCATCTCCAAGGTGACCTGGGTTAGGGTTATGATGTTTCTCTGTTCTGATCTCATCTCCAAGGTGACCTGGGTTATGATGTTTCTCTGTTCTGATCCCATCTCCAAGGTGACCCTGGTGCTTCATGAGATGAGACAGAAGAGGGAGGAGCAGAAGCTGAACTTGGGCCGGCTGACCCACATGATCAACTACCATGAACAGAACCTGCTACAGATGAGGAAGAGCCACGACAACGCCGTGCAGAGTCGCAATGACAGGTGAGTCTGGTAGTCTGTCTGTTTGTCTGCCTGTCTGTCCGAAGAGGGAGAACCATGACGCGGCCATGCAGAGCCTCAATGACAGGAGAGTCTGTCTGTCTGTCTGAAGAGGAAGAGCCAAAACACGACCATGCAGAGCCTCAATGACAGGAGAGTCTGTCTGTCTGTCCGAAGAGGAAGAGCCAAAACACGACCATGCAGAGCCTCAATGACAGGAGAGTCTGTCTGTCTGTCCGAAGAGGAAGAGCCAAAGCACGGCCATGCAGAGCGGCAATGACAGGTGAGTCTGTCTGTCAGATGAGGAGGAGCCAAAGCACGGCCATGCAGAGCGGCAATGACAGGTGAGTTTGTCTGTCAGATGAGGAGGAGCCAAAGCACGGCCATGCAGAGCGGCTATGACAGGTGAGTCTGTCTGTCAGATGAGGAGGAGCCAAAGCACGGCCATGCAGAGCGGCAATGACAGGTGAGTCTGTCAGATGAGGAGGAGCCAAAGCACGACCATGCAGAGCGGCTATGACAGGTGAGTCTGGCTTTCTGTTGATCAGTTTGCACTGTCCACATGACCACCAACCAAGATTCTACATATGAGATAGGGTAAGGCAGCTATTGCTTACGACTAACTACAGGCAACGATGCTGAACAATGTGGGCAATTGGGCGGCTACTGATGGTATTTGACCTATCCTCATCCCTACTTTACAATTTGGTAGCTCTCTCAGTGGTTTCTCTCTCTCTGTCTCTGGCAGAGGGGTACAGTTGCTGGAGCGTGAGGAGGAGATGTGTATTTTCTACGAGAAGGTGAATGTTCAGGAGGGCCTGATCAGAGACGGTAACATAGAGATGCAGGCGCTGGAGGAAGAGACGCGCTGCCTGCAGATGATCACCAAGGAAGAAGGAAGACAGACAGCCCTCAGCAGGAAGCTGCTGCCCTGCCAGAGGAGACTGAAGGGAGAGAGCACCATGCTGCAGATACAGGTACATTAGAAGCCTGGGTCATATTCACGAAGGCAAACCGTTCCAAAACGCTTTGCAACAGACAAAGAAAAAACAAACCTTTTCTTATTGGTTAGTTCAGCTAGTCCCTCCCTGTTTCAGTCAGTTTTCTTCCGTTTAGTGCCTTGTGAATACGACCCTGTTGTCTGACGTCAGATAACACTGGACTGTCAGTCAAAGGGCAGGTCTCAGCATCTGACGGGAGGAAATGGATAGGAACCTCTGAGAACTGGTTGCTAACTCTGTGGTAGTACTGTTGTACGGCAACATGGCTGCCCTCGCCAACATCTCTGACTGGAGAGGACTGTAGCCTAATGGGTAGCTGGCTATATGCCTCCTCAGATAGCTTCTCCATGACACCATCTGCCAGTAGGGACCTGACAAGGACACCCTGGAGAAAAAACACTTAAAGAGATGCTCCGGTACTTTTGTATACTTTTTATCAGGCGGTTCTGAAAGTAGCACCCATGAGTCAAAAGTGGTCCCCAAAAATGGTGTACTACGTCACATATGTGCAGATATGTGCACCACGTCATTGCTCTCTCTCTCTCTCTCTCGCTCTGTTGTGTCACTCAAATGGCGCAGGACTGAAGCTCATTGGCTGAAACTCGATTTACTAAGGGTCTGGCCCACATGGGGGGGAAATGTAGGGAAAATGGCACAGCACAGCTTCCAGAAAACAGTCGCTTTCGTGGCTAATTAAGAGAGTAATCTGCTCATAGATTGTGCATGTATGAACTACATATTGATACATCTGGCCCAAAGCAGGTGGTTTAAAAAATATTTACTAGTCACCAAAGTTCTGGAGCATATCTTTAATGGATTCAATAGCTCAGCAGTGGTGGCTGGTGGCACTCTAAATCAGAGGAAGGGCTGAATGGATTGAATGGAATGGTTTCAAACCCATTAAACACATGGTTTCCATGGTTTCCTTGTGTATAATACCATTTCATTCTTCCATTCCAGGCATTATTATGAGCCGTCCTCCCTTCACCATCCTCCTGTGATGGTCAGTGCTCAAAGGGTTAGAGCAATGCTATTAAAAACATTCAGCGGGATCCCTTTTTTTCAGACAGAATTTCTCACGACTCCATTCAAGGCCAAATCTTAAACCTTAAAATCTGTACATTTAGATTTTTATATCAACAAATAACCTTAAATTCATTGCATTTTCTTATCAAAGTGAAAAGAAACCAATAAATACTTTTACTCAATAAATTATATTTTTCAAAAACGTATAACAATAATCTGAACTGTTATATATTTTTTTTGGGGGGGGGGGGGGTGACCCCACTGCAGTTCCACCATGTGGGGTTAGTTGCAACCCTGACTTTGAATACCACTGGGTTAGTAGGGAGGTTCATTAGCTACAGTGCCAATGTAACCAGAGAACTTATTTGTAATGCTTTTAATCTGTTTAATTAATTTATCTTATTAACACTTTGTTCTAGCTAGCTATTTGTGTAGGTAGCTATCAAGTAAACCCAATGATAATAGTAACCCAAACACTGTCACAAAGGCTAAGTCTGAGAGAGACAGCCTCTGTTGCCTCATCAGACAGGTGGTATTTGAGCTTTAATTTCCTGACCTCACCCATTGCTCTTAGTTACTGTAGTTAGCTTTTTACTAAGGGTGAATGAATTCAGAACTGTTCTATGATTCCATGCCTCGGTTGTTCCTCGGCTGAATAGGTGACCTTTGTCGTTCCATAACCTGGCACTTTTATAGAGACATTCCTCTCTCTGTCTACAAGCCAGACAGGCCAGCATTGGAGCCGGGGCCGGAGATGAGGGTTGAGGCCTGGGTTGGGGTGGCATTGGAGCCGGGGCCGGAGCTGAGGGTTGAGGCCTGGGTTGAGGTGGCATTGGAGCCAGGGCCGGAGATGAGGGTTGAGGCCTGGGTTGGGGTGGCATTGGTGCCAGGGCCGGAGCTGAGGGTTGAGGCCTGGGTTGGGGTGGCATTGGAGCCGGGGCCGGAGCTGAGGGTTGAGGCCTGGGTTGGGGTGGCATTGGAGCCGGAGCTGAGGGTTGAGGCCTGGGTTGGGGTGGCATTGGAGCCGGGGCCGGAGCTGAGGGTTGAGGCCTGGGTTGGGGTGGCATTGGCCCACTGCTCTTTACTGGAATCAATCCATAATGACCAACAGGCAGTGGATGTCCCCTGATGGCCGCAATGTCTCTGTCTGGATTCTGGAACCTGGCCCCAATAACTAAGGGGTAGTGGCTTCTTATGGCGCCAAGTCTCACAGGGCTCTCAGTGCCCACTGGAGAGGATGGGTGGAATTGGGACCAAGTCTCACAGTGCTCTCAGTGCCCACATGAGAGTATGGGTGGAATTGGGACCAAGTCTCACAGTGCTCTCAGTGCCCACATGAGAGTATGGGTGGAATTGGGACCAAGTCTCACAGGGCTCTCAGTGCCCACTGGAGAGTATGGGTGGAATTGAGACCAAGTCTCACAGTGCTCTCAGTGCCCACTGGAGAGGATGGGTGGAATTGGGACCAAGTCTCACAGGGCTCTCAGTGCCCACTGGAGAGGATGGGTGGAATTGGGACCAAGTCTCACAGGGCTCTCAGTGCCCACTGTAGAGTATGGGTGGAATTGAGATCAAGTCTCACAGGGCTCTCAGTGCCCACTGGAGAGGATGGGTGGAATTGGGACCAAGTCTCACAGGGCTCTCAGTGCCCACTGTAGAGTATGGGTGGAATTGAGACCAAGTCTCACAGTGCTCTCAGTGCCCACTGGAGAGTATGAGTGGAATTGGGACCAAGTCTCACAGGGCTCTCAGTGCCCACTGGAGAGGATGGGTGGAATTGGGACCAAGTCTCACAGGGCTCTCAGTGCCCACTGGAGAGTATGGGTGGAATTGAGACCAAGTCTCACAGGGCTCTCAGTGCCCACTGGAGAGGATGGGTGGAATTGGGACCAAGTCTCACAGTGCTCTCAGTGCCCACTGGAGAGGATGGGTGGAATTGGGACCAAGTCTCACAGTGCTCTCAGTGCCCACTGGAGAGGATGGGTGGAATTGGGACCAAGTCTCACAGTGCTCTCAGTGCCCACTGGAGAGGATGGGTGGAATTGAGACCAAGTCTCACAGGGCTCTCAGTGCCCACTGGAGAGGATGGGTGGAATTGGGACAGACTCCTCAACTCTCCAATCCCCGCTCAGCTGCTTTCTGACAGTGGAAAATTCTACCATAGTTTTGTCCTATTCTGTTGCCTTCCATCCATAAATCAGTCAAGCCATTCATCCATCTATCCCATCCACCCCTCTGTTCCTCAGCTGTGCTGTTGGGTATGTGGTTTAGACAGTCAGGCAGGGGAAGACTGTGTGATTTAGACAGTCAGGCAGGGGAAGACTGTGTGATTTAGACAGTCAGGGGGAGACTGTGTTTTAGACAGTCAGGGGAGACTGTGTTTTAGACAGTCAGGGGAGACTGTGTGTTTTAGACAGTCAGGGGGAGACTGTGTGATTTAGACAGTCAGGGGGAGACTGTGTTTTAGACAGTCAGGGGGAGACTGTGTGATTTAGACAGTCAGGGGGAGACTGTGTGATCTGTGTGATTTAGACAGTCAGGGGAGACTGTGTGATTTAGACAGTCAGGGGGAGACTGTGTTTTAGACAGTCAGGGGGAGACTGTGTGATTTAGACAGTCAGGGGGAGACTGTGATTTAGACAGTCAAGGGGAGACTGTGTGATTTAGACAGTCAGGGGGAGACTGTGTGATTTAGACAGTCAGGGGGAGACTGTGTGATTTAGACAGTCAGGGGAGACTGTGTATTTTAGAAAGTCAGGCGGAGACTGTGTGATTTAGACAGTCAGGGGGAGACTGTGTGATCTGTGTGATTTAGACAGTCAGGAGGAGACTGTGATTTAGACAGTCAAGGGGAGACTGTGTTATTTAGACAGTCAGGGGGAGACTGTGTGATTTAGACAGTCAGGGGGAGACTGTGATTTAGACAGTCAAGGGGAGACTGTGTGATTTAGACAGTCAGGGGGAGACTGTGTGATTTAGACAGTCAGGGGGAGACTGTGTGATTTAGCCAGTCAGGGGGAGACTGTGTGTTTTAAACAGTCAGGGGGAGACTGTGCTTTAGACAGTCAGGGGGAGACTGTGTGTTTTAGACAGTCAGACGGAGACTGTGTGATTTAGACAGTCAGGGGAGACTGTGTATTTTAGAAAGTCAGGCGGAGACTGTGTGATTTAGACAGTCAGGGGGAGACTGTGTGATTTAGACAGTCAAGGGGAGACTGTGTTATTTAGACAGTCAGGGGGAGACTGTGTGATTTAGACAGTCAGGGGGAGACTGTGTGATTTAGACAGTCAAGGGGAGACTGTGTGATTTAGACAGTCAGGGGGAGACTGTGTGATTTAGACAGTCAGGGGGAGACTGTGTGATTTAGACAGTCAGGGGAGACTGTATTTTAGACAGTCAGGCGGATACTGTGTGATTTAGACAGTCAGGGGGAGACTGTGTGATTTAGACAGTCAGGGGGAGACTGTGTGATTTAGACAGTCAGGGGGAGACTGTGTGATTTAGACAGTCATGGGAGACTGTGTTTTAGACAGTCAGGGGGAGACTGTGTGATTTAGACAGTCAGGGGGGACTGTGTGATTTAGACAGTCAGACGGAGACTGTGTGTTTTAGACAGTCGTGGGAGACTGTGTTTTAGACAGTCAGGGGGAGACTGTGTGATTTAGACAGTCAGGGGGAGACTGTGTGTTTTAGACAGTCAGGGGGAGACTGTGTGTTTTAGACAGTCAGGGGGAGACTGTGTGATTTAGACAGTCAGGGGGAGACTGTGTGATTTAGACAGTCAGGGGGAGACTGTGTGATTTAGACAGTCAGGGGGAGACTGTGTGATTTAGACAGTCAGGGGGAGACTGTGTGATTTAGACAGTCAGGGGGAGACTGTGTGATTTAGACAGTCAGGGGGAGACTGTGTGATTTAGACAGTCAGGGGGATTGTGGTATTGGCAGAGATGAAGTAAACAGCGTTCCCGATCCACCATGATGTGATCACATTAAACAACAATGTGTTACTGTGAAACAGATGTGTCTTATTCTCAGGCTGTTTACACTTCAGAGAGGACTGTGTCTGTTGTTAGAATGCACTTAAGATCACACAGTATAAAATATTAAAGTTTGTGTGTGAAATTCAATATACACTCTGGATAGCTTTCCTTGTACCAAGCCAGAAGCTATCTTTAATCGCTTCCAAATAAACAATTCAACTTTTTTACAGTACAGAGATGCCCTGGTTTATCAGTGCTCTGAGGGCGGTGGGGGTTTTACAGTACAGAGATGCCCTGGTTTATCAGTGCTCTGAGGGCGGTGGGGGTTTTACAGTACAGAGATGCCCTGGTTTATCAGTGCTCTGAGGGCGGTGGGGGTTTTACAGTACAGAGCTGCCCTGGTTTATCAGTGCTCTGAGGGCGGTGGGGGTTTTACAGTACAGAGATGCCCTGGTTTATCAGTGCTCTGAGGGCGTGGGGGTTTTACAGTACAGAGATGCCCTGGTTTATCAGTGCTCTGAGGGCGGTGGGGGTTTTACAGTACAGAGCTGCCCTGGTTTATCAGTGCTCTGAGGGCGGTGGGGGTTTTACAGTACAGAGATGCCCTGGTTTATCAGTGCTCTGAGGGCGTGGGGGTTTTACAGTACAGAGATGCCCTGGTTTATCAGTGCTCTGATGGCATGGGGGTTTTACAGTACAGAGATGCCCTGGTTTATCAGTGCTCTGAGGGCGGTGGGGGTTTTACAGTACAGAGATGCCCTGGTTTATCAGTGCTCTGATGGCATGGGGGTTTTACAGTACAGAGATGTCCTGGTTTATCAGTGCTCTGAGGGCGGTGGGGGTTTTACAGTACAGAGATGCCCTGGTTTATCAGTGCTCTGAGGGCGGTGGGGGTTTTACAGTACAGAGATGCCCTGGTTTATCAGTGCTCTGAGGGCGTGGGGGTTTTACAGTACAGAGACAGTCAGTCAGGCAGTGAGACAGTTAACCAACCAGACAGCCAGTCAGGCAGTGAGATAGTTAACCAACCAGACAGCCAGTCAGGCAGTGAGACAGTTAACCAACCAGACAGTCAGTCACTGTCAGCCAGTCAGGCAGTGAGACAGTTAACCAACCAGAAAGTCAGTCACTGTCAGCCAGTCAGGCAGTGAGACAGTTAACCAACCAGAAAGTCAGTCACTGTCAGCCAGTCAGGCAGTGAGACAGTTAACCAACCAGACAGTCAGGCAGTGAGACAGTTAACCAACCAGACAGTCAGTCAGTGAGACAGTTAACCAACCAGACAGTCAGTCACTGTCAGCCAGTCAGGCAGTGAGACAGTTAACCAACCAGCCAGCCAGTCAGTGAGACAGTTAACCAACCAGCCAGTCAGGCAGTGAGACAGTTAACCAACCAGCCAGTCAGGCAGTGAGACAGTTAACCAACCAGCCAGTCAGGCAGTGAGACAGTGACGTCCTCCAGTATGGGCCTCAGCATGCATCTCTGTTTCTCTCTCTGACTGATGTGAGTGATGTGAGGGTGGTGTGCAGAGTGATTAAATCACATAGTAAATCATCAGCCTCTAATGTAATGAAGGTCTCAGATCCAATCTCTCACTCTCACATTCTCTTGTTCTCTCTCTCTCCCTCTTTTTCTCTGTCTCTCTCTTTCCTCTCGGTCTCTCTCTGAGGGTGGTCTCAGTCTACAGTACAGTCGTCTTTTAGTCCATCAGAGTTTGATTATGAACAGCAGAGGCATTTGAAAATCTCATTCCGTTGTTGGAGTCCATGGAGGATGTTTCTTAGAACACGTACACATTACATCACATGACAGGAAGACACCGGAGACAGAGAAGGTGTGAGACTGTCTCTGAGCGTGCTTACTTCCACTGGACTCCATGATCATATGAGATGTATGGTGTTAAACAGGACTAATGCAGCTACGCTCGTCCTGTCACAGACCTGCTAGGATCATCCCTCCTTCATTAAAGGCAGAAGAGACGTAAAGGAGCTTCTTTTCTCTTCCTGTCTGTTGACCTCTTCTCCTCCCGATCAGCTCTGCTTCATTAGGCAGCTTCAGCTGGAAGAGAATGTGCATCACACACGCAGAAGGAGAGGGTAGTGATGTGTCTCCCGACGGGTTCATTTATACCGTGGCGTGGCGTGGAGCTCCATGCGCGGACATGTGTAGGAACCATGGCTGTGTGAAAGATGTGCACATCCCAAATCTCCATTCTGGGGTCAACAGCTGAGTTACAGTAATTCTGTGAATAATGAGAAATGATATAATGGTTATCAGGATAGGAAACCTACATGTTATTAACCTGCAACTCATATTAACTTGCAGATCATGCAGAAACAAACCCTATGAATGCTAATTGATGTAATGGTAACCAGGAAAGGAAGCCTAGTGTATCTGTTAAGCTGCTCGTCATGCTGAAACAAACCATAATGACTTCTGTCATGGTGTTGTCTAACACATCATCCCAACAAAATTTAGATGATTGTGAGGTTGAGTTGGTCTCTGACACAGGAGGTTGGTGGCACCTTAATTTGGGAGGAGAGGCTTGTGGTAATGGCTGGACCGGAATCAGTGGAATGGTATCAAATACATCAGACACATGGTTTCCATGGTTTCCATTCGCTCCGTTCCAGTCATTATTATGAGCCGTCCTCCCCTCAGCAGCCTCCAATGGTCTCTGAATATCCTCATGGATAATAAAAGTCCACTTCTCCCTTCTTTTCTCCTCTCCTTTCTTCTCTTCTCCTCTATTCTTCTCCTCTCCTATCTTCTCTTCTCCTCTATTCTTCTCCTCTCTTCTCCTCTCTTCTGTCTCCTCTCTTCCCTCTCCTGTTCTGTCCTGTAGCTGTCAGAGTGTAAGGAGCGTATGTTGGAGCTAGAGAAGGCCCTGGAGGATCCAGGACAGGAGAACAGGGCCAGAGAGCTGGAGGGGAACGACCCATCTCCTGTTGAACTCATCCAGAAGATAGAACAGGTAAAGCCTACAGTACTGAAGCTGCTTTACAGTCCTGCAGGCAGATTTCAGAACAGTGGGAAGGTCTGAGTCTAAACGGGCAGTGTATCTGAAGGAGACTAGGAACACAAACTATGCCACTTTTCTTGAGGGAAGGTGAAGTCATCAATCAAGATTACCACCAATTAATCACATCCCGTCGTTATAATTGATTGAGGTTGAAGGTGTGTGTGTGTGTGTGTGTGTGTGTGTGTGTGTGTGTGTGTGTGTGTGTGTGTGTGTGTGTGTGTGTGTGTGTGTGTGTGTGTGTGTGTGTGTGTGTGTGTGTTCAGCTGGAGGTTGGCTTGGCGGAGCGGGAAGAGCTGCTCCTGGAGAAGGACTTGGTGTTTGAGCAGGTGACCCGGCTTTCTCAGCGAATCAGAGCTAAGGCCGAGAACGGCAAGCAGGACACACTGCAGCTAGCCAAGAAGGTACACACACACACACACACACACACACACACACAGGAGGCAGCCAAAAGGGTACACACACACACACACACACACACACACACACACAAAGGAAGCAGCCAAGAAGGCATCTACTGCCAAACTCATCCATTCACACACTCACAGTCGGGGTAGAGGATCTTGGAGCGTGGTGGCTCCATGTGCCTGGTGCAGCCTAGCAGACTGACTGCCCTCTCACCCCGGCTCCCTGCAGGGCCCAGCCCAGTGTCTCCTGGATGAAGTATCACCTGCCCACCAGGCCAAGGCTGTTAGTTATCTCAATGAGTCAATGAGCCATGTTACACACACACAGCCTCACAAAGACACACGCTCCCTAACACACACACAGCCAATGAGCCATGTTACACACACACAGCCTCACAAAGACACACGCTCCCTAACACACACACAGCCAATGAGTCATGTTACACACACACACAGCCTCACAAAGACACACACTCCCTAACACACACACACAGCCAATGAGTCATGTTACACACACACACAGCCTCACAAAGACACACGCTCCCTAACACACACACAGCCAATGAGCCATGTTACACACACACAGCCTCACAAAGACACACGCTCCCTAACACACACACAGCCAATGAGCCATGTTACACACACACATAGCCAATGAGCCAAAGTTGCTGTGCACTCTGAGGCAAATCCTCTCAGCACGCTTAGATAACCTCACTGGGCCCCAGCAGCCAGCATGCCAAGCTGAGGCTCTGGGATCTGGAGGATGTTAGATATTAGTTTATCTGGAGGATATTAGATATTAGTTTGATCTGGAGGATGTTAGATATCAGTTTATCTGGAGGATGTCAGATATTAGTTTATCTGGAGGATGTTAGATATTAGTTTATCTGGAGGATGTTATATATCAGTTTATCTGGAGGATGTCAGATATTAGTTTATCTGGAGGATGTTAGATATCAGTTTATCTGGAGGATGTTAGATATTAGTTTATCTGGAGGATGTTAGATATCAGTTTATCTGGAGGATGTTAGATATTAGTTTATCTGGAGGATGTTAGATTGATCTGGAGGATGTCAGATATTAGTTTATCTGGAGGATGTTAGATATCAGTTTATCTGGAGGATGTTAGATATGAGTTTATCTGGAGGATGTTATATATCAGTTTATCTGGAGGATATTAGATTGATCTGGAGGATGTCAGATATTAGTTTATCTGGAGGATGTTAGATTGATCTGGAGGATGTCAGATATTAGTTTATCTGGAGGATGTTAGATATCAGTTTATCTGGAGGATGTTAGATATTAGTTTATCTGGAGGATGTTATATATCAGTTTATCTGGAGGATATTAGATTGATCTGGAGGATGTTAGATATTAGTTTATCTGGAGGATGTTAGATTGATCTGGAGGATGTTAGATATTAGTTTATCTGGAGGATGTTAGATTGATCTGGAGGATGTTAGATATCAGTTTATCTGGAGGATGTCAGATATCAGTTTATCTGGAGGATGTTAGATTGATCTGGAGGATGTTAGATATTAGTTTATCTGGAGGATGTTAGATTGATCTGGAGGATGTTAGATATGAGTTTATCTGGAGGATGTTAGATATTAGTTTATCTGGAGGATGTTAGATTGATCTGGAGGATGTTAGATATTAGTTTATCTGGAGGATGTTAGATATTAGTTTATCTGGAGGATATTAGATTGATCTGGAGGATGTTAGATATTAGTTTATCTGGAGGATGTTAGATATCAGTTTATCTGGAGGATGTTAGATTGATCTGGAGGATGTTAGATATTAGTTTATCTGGAGGATGTTAGATATCAGTTTATCTGGAGGCTGTTAGATATCAGTTTATCTGGAGGATGTTAGATATCAGTTTATCTGGAGGATGTTAGATTGATCTGGAGGATGTTAGATATTAGTTTATCTGGAGGATGTTAGATATTAGTTTATCTGGAGGATGTCAGATATCAGTTTATCTGGAGGATGTTAGATATCAGTTTATCTGGAGGATGTTAGATTGATCTGGAGGATGTTAGATATTAGTTTATCTGGAGGATGTTAGATATCAGTTTATCTGGAGGATGTTAGATATCAGTTTATCTGGAGGATGTTAGATTGATCTGGAGGATGTTATATATTAGTTTATCTGGAGGATGTTAGATTGATCTGGAGGATGTTAGATATTAGTTTATCTGGAGGATGTTAGATATCAGTTTATCTGGAGGATGTTAGATATTAGTTTATCTGGAGGATATTAGTTTATCTGGAGGATGTTAGATATTAGTTTATCTGGAGGATGTTAGATATCAGTTTATCTGGAGGATGTTAGATATTAGTTTATCTGGAGGATATTAGTTTATCTGGAGGATGTTAGATATTAGTTTATCTGGAGGATGTTAGATATTAGTTTATCTGGAGGATGTTAGATATTAGTTTATCTGGAGGATGTCAGATATTAGTTTATCTGGAGGATGTTAGATATCAGTTTATCTGGAGGATGTTAGATATCAGTTTATCTGGAGGATGTTAGATATTAGTTTATCTGGAGGATGTTAGATATTAGTTTATCTGGAGGATATTAGATATTAGTTGGATCTGGAGGATGTTATATATTAGTTTATCTGGAGGATATTAGTTTATCTGGAGGATGTTATATATTAGTTTGATCTGGAGGATGTTATATATTAGTTTATCTGGACGATATTAGTTTGATCTAGAGGATGTTAGATATTAGTTTATCTGGAGGATGTTAGAAATTAGTTTATCTGGAGGATGTTAGATTGATCTGGAGGATGTTAGATATTAGTTTATCTGGAGGATGTTAGATATTAGTTTATCTGGAGGATGTTAGATATTAGTTTATCTGGAGGATGTCAGATATCAGTTTATCTGGAGGATATTAGATATTAGTTTATCTGGAGGATGTTAGATTGATCTGGAGGATGTTAGATATTAGTTTATCTGGAGGATGTTATATATTAGTTTATCTGGAGGATATTAGTTTGATCTAGAGGATGTTATATATTAGTTTATCTGGAGGATGTTAGATATTAGTTTATCTGGAGGATGTTAGATATTAGTTTATCTGGAGTATGTTAGATATCAGTTTATCTGGAGGATGTTAGATATCAGTTTATCTGGAGGATGTTAGATATTAGTTTATCTGGAGGATATTAGTTTATCTGGAGGATGTTAGATATTAGTTTATCTGGAGGATGTTAGATATCAGTTTATCTGGAGGATGTTAGATATTAGTTTATCTGGAGGATATTAGTTTATCTGGAGGATGTTAGATATTAGTTTATCTGGAGGATGTTAGATATTAGTTTATCTGGAGGATGTTAGATATTAGTTTATCTGGAGGATGTCAGATATTAGTTTATCTGGAGGATGTTAGATATCAGTTTATCTGGAGGATGTTAGATATCAGTTTATCTGGAGGATGTTAGATATTAGTTTATCTGGAGGATGTTAGATATTAGTTTATCTGGAGGATGTTAGATATTAGTTGGATCTGGAGGATGTTATATATTAGTTTATCTGGAGGATATTAGTTTATCTGGAGGATGTTAGATATTAGTTTGATCTGGAGGATGTTATATATTAGTTTATCTGGAGGATGTTAGATATTAGTTTATCTGGAGGATGTTAGATTGATCTGGAGGATGTTAGATATTAGTTTATCTGGAGGATGTTAGATATTAGTTTATCTGGAGGATGTTAGATATTAGTTTATCTGGAGGATGTCAGATATCAGTTTATCTAGAGGATATTAGATATTAGTTTATCTGGAGGATGTTAGATTGATCTGGAGGATGTTAGATATTAGTTTATCTGGAGGATGTTATATATTAGTTTATCTGGAGGATATTAGTTTGATCTAGAGGATGTTATATATTAGTTTATCTGGAGGATGTTAGATATCAGTTTATCTGGAGGATGTTAGATATCAGTTTATCTGGAGTATGTTAGATATCAGTTTATCTGGAGGATGTTAGATATTAGTTTATCTGGAGGATGTTAGATATTAGTTTATCTGGAGGATGTTAGATATTAGTTTGATCTGGAGGATGTTATATATTAGTTTATCTGGAGGATATTAGTTTATCTGGAGGATGTTAGATATTAGTTTATCTGGAGGATGTTAGATATTAGTTTGATCTGGAGGATGTTATATATTAGTTTATCTGGAGGATATTAGTTTGATCTAGAGGATGTTAGATATCAGTTTATCTGGAGGATGTTAGATATTAGTTTATCTGGAGGATGTTAGATATCAGTTTGCCATGCTAGTACTGTTCAGACAAGTACTGTTCAGACCAGGCTAGTACTGTTCAGACCAGACTAGTACTGTTCAGACCAGGCTAGTACTGTTCAGACCAGACTAGTACTGTTCAGACCAGACTAGTACTGTTCAGACCAGGCTAGTAGTGTTCAGACCAGGCTAGTACTGTTCAGACCAGGCTAGTACTGTTCAGACCAGACTAGTACTGTTCAGACCAGACTAGTACTGTTCAGACCAGGCTAGTACTGTTCAGACTAGTACTGTTCAGACTAGTACTGTTCAGACCAGACTAGTAGAACATGTTCCCAACTACCCCGCCGACTAGAGAAACTCTGTCTTTTCAAATATCATGTCAGTCTGGCTGTCTATCTGTCAGTCTGTCAGGCTGTCTGTGCGTTAACCAACCCCCTCTCTCTCCTCTCTCTCAGGTGAATGAGTTGCAGGGCCGTATCAAGGAGTCAACCAGGAGGATGATGGCCGTGGTGTCTGAGTTGTCGATGCGCCAAGCCAGCGCCATGACCCTGCAGCAGGTAAATAGGAGACTGTTTTAGATTGACCAGCATTTCCTAGTCTGGTGGACCTATACTGTAGATCCCTGTAGCCAACTGGGACCAGGCTAAGGTCAAGTCTAAGGATTATACTGTAGATCCCTGTAGCCAACTGGGACGAGGCTAAGGTCAAGTCTAAGGATTATACTGTAGATCCCTGTAACCAACTGGGACCAGGCCAAGGTCAAGTCTAAGGATTATACTGTAGATCCCTGTTGCCAACTGGGACCAGGCTAAGGTCAAGTCTAAGGATTATACTGTAGATCCATGTAACCAACTGGGACCAGGCTAAGGTCAAGTCTAAGGATTATACTGTAGATCCATGTAACCAACTGGGACCAGGCTAAGGTCAAATCTAAGGATTATACTGTAGATCCCTGTAGCCAACTGGGACCAGGCTAAGGTCAAGTCTAAGGATTATACTGTAGATCCCTGTAGCCAACTGGGACCAGGCTAAGGTCAAGTCTAAGGATTATACTGTAGATCCCTGTAGCCAACTGGGACCAGGCTAAGGTCAAGTCTAAGGATTATACTGTAGATCCCTGTAGCCAACTGGGACCAGGCTAAGGTCAAGTCTAAGGATTATACTGTAGATCCCTGTAGCCAACTGGGACCAGGCTAAGGTCAAGTCTACGGATTATACTGTAGATCCCTGTAACCAACTGGGACCAGGCTACGGTCAAGTCTAAGGATTATACTGTAGATCCCTGTAGCCAACTGGGACCAGGCTAAGGTCAAGTCTAAGGATTATACTGTAGATCCCTGTAGCCAACTGGGACCAGGCTAAGGTCAAGTCTAAGGATTATACTGTAGATCCCTGTAGCCAACTGGGACCAGGCTAAGGTAAAGTCTAAGGATTATACTGTAGATCCCTGTAGCCAACTGGGACCAGGCTAAGGTCAAGTCTAAGGATTATACTGTAGATCCCTGTAGCCAACTGGGACCAGGCTAAGGTCAAGTCTACGGATTATACTGTAGATCCCTGTAGCCAACTGGGACCAGGCTACGGTCAAGTCTAAGGATTATACTGTAGATCCCTGTAGCCAACTGGGACCAGGCTAAGGTCAAGTCTACGGATTATACTGTAGATCCCTGTAGCCAACTGGGACCAGGCTAAGGTCAAGTCTACGGATTATACTGTAGATCCCTGTAACCAACTGGGACCAGGCTAAGGTCAAGTCTACGGATTATACTGTAGATCCCTGTAACCAACTGGGACCAGGCTACGGTCAAGTCTAAGGATTATACTGTAGATCCCTGTAACCAACTGGGACCAGGCTAAGGTCAAGTCTAAGGATTTCCAACTTTTACAACATCATCCTCTTTCCCTACATCGATCTACCCAAGCACAAATATCCTCCTAATAATCTTCCTCTTCCTGACATTCCATGTTGTGTTGATCCCACCCCTGTCAGGAGCTGAAGGAGAGGGAGCTGTTCCTGGACACCTGCCACCGGCGCTTGGACCAGGGTCTGCCCCCCTCTGAAGACCTGGAGCAGGAGTGGCAACACATCCTCAGGGATGAGCAGCGCAGACAGGCCGACCAGCAGGAGAAAGACAGGGTCAGTCACCCTCCATGACCCTCTACCACAGGACTTTGAATTAGGGATAATTAATGGAGGAATTCATAAATGTTGAACTTGATGCTGAACTTTTGTACTTCTACACTGATAAGTTAACACTGCATTTAACACTTTGACTGTCTGGCAATCAGATAGAAAAGTTTTATGTAGAAATAGGCGTGTCTCTGACATGTAGCGAATGGGGAATCTTGTCAGCTCTATTCATGGTATTTCTATCTGCAATGTTCAGTACATTGAACCCTGTTCTCTCCAGTACATTTCTAGATACTCTTTTAGATGTACAGTATACCATGAGTTAAATACCAGTATATGGTATACTATGTTGATGACCTGGATTATCTCCTCTGTTATAGCTGGTGGAGGAGGAGGAGAGGTCCCAGCTCCCTAGTGGGGTGTACACCACGGCCGAGGCCCGACCCAATGCCTACATCCCCCTGGGGGACACCCTGCCCCTGCCCAAGCCCTACGGAGCCCTGGCCCCCTTCAAACCCTCCGAGCCCGGCACCAACATCAGACACATTCGCAAGCCTGAACCAAAACCCATTGAGATATAGACCTGGACCAAACCCATTGAGATATACTGTAGACCTGGACCAAACCCATTGATATATACTGTAGACCTGGACCAAAGCCATTGAGATATACTGTAGACCTGGACCAAACCCATTGAGATATACTGTAGACCTGGACCAAACCCATTGAGATATACTGTAGACCTGCACCAAACCCATTGAGATATACTGTAGACCTGGACCAAACCCATTGAGATATACTGTAGACCTGGACCAAACCCATTGAGATATACTGTAGACCTGGACCAAACCCATTGATATATACTGTAGACCTGGACCAAACCCATTGAGATATACTGTAGACCTGCACCAAACCCATTGAGATATACTGTAGACCTGGACCAAACCCATTGAGATATACTGTAGACCTGGACCAAACCCATTGAGATATACTATAGACCTGGACCAAACCCATTGAGATATACTGTAGACCTGGACCAAACCCATTGAGATATACTGTAGACCTGGACCAAACCCATTGAGATATACTGTAGACCTGGACCAAACCCATTGAGATATACTGTAGACTTGGACCAAACCCATTGAGATATACTGTAGACCTGGACCAAACCCATTGAGATATACTGTAGACCTGGACCAAACCCATTGAGATATACTGTAGACTTGGACCAAACCCATTGAGATATACTGTAGACCTGGACCAAACACTCTAGTACTACGTCTAACCCACCTAGATGTATCTGGGACTATAAAGTGACAACATACATTTAATCAACATTTAATTCAGTTAAATTTCTGTTGGCACTAATAGCACTCCATATGAGATACTCAGGTTACCAGTGACAGGAGAATATTTATAATCTAGTAGTGTAGCAGCCAATCATCACAGGGCCTTTAGAATCTCAACACAAGCTCATTAAACAGCAGGTATATTTGAACCTCGTCTGCTGTCTTGATCCTTTTTCCTTCCTGAGAAGCGGAGCAGGGAGCGTGCCATGCATCTGGGTTGGATTTCTGCTGAAGTCAGAGGCACGAGGTCTTACTGGCAACACTGTAGCTGTTTCTATTTACCCTCCTCCAGTAACCTAGACCTCACAGAGAATCTTTCAGAGGGATTTCACTGATCATTCTTTACATTTATGGTAAAGGAGGAAGAGAAAGTGGAGTGTGTGTGTGGTAATGAGTTACATTTGAGTTTGTGTGTGTGTGTGTGTGTGTGTGTGTGTGTGTGTGTGTGTGTGTGTGTGTGTGTGTGTGTGTGTGTGTGTGTGTGTGTGTGTGTGTGTGTGTGTGTGTGTGTGTGTGTGTGTGTGTGTGTGTGTGTGTGTGTGTGTGTGTGTGTGTGTGTGTGTGTGTGAGAGAGCTCTGCGATTCTGAGAATCAAAGTTTGGCTTTGGCAGAAGTGTGCCTGGTGTTCTGACTTGTGGAAGCATCCAAACCAGTGACATCAGCTATTCTGTAGAAAGCCTGTTAATTTCCTGAGCGACTGTATCTGTGGAGTTAGCCAGGTCTCAGTCTGTTCCCTCAGCTAACAGGGTGTGTCTCTGACTGTCTCAACCATAACAATCCACACTGCAGCAGAGTGGCTAACATTAGCATGTGATGATGGGATAATGCACTTATTTATGGTTGCCTTATCTGTCCCTTAATGTCACTGAGTCATAGAGAATAGTGTCAATGTGACGCTGCCACGGCTATCATGAGCAGTCTTATTGAACGTAGTCAGACAGTTGTTAGAAACATGCAACACATATTTTATTTAGAGTTTCATTGATACAATATGGCTTTACACGTGTAAACATGAAAACAAAAATCCCTTTTCCTGTTTATTATTGTACCTGATCAACACATTTCCTGGATTCCACACAACTGTGTTATTCCTGAAATCTAACCATGCATCAGTTCCTCTGAAATGGAAATATACAGGCATCATACAGGACACATGTTGTGGTAATTCAGACACCTTCCAGAGAACTTCCCTTCTTACTGTAAGAGCCTCATCCATCTGGTCTGTGCGGGAGGGTTGAGCAACAGGCAGAGAGGGCAGAAATATAAATCTGTCAAATGAATGCTTAACCGATGACTATTGTCACCAGACCCATTGTTCATCAGAATCTGATGTATTTTCATAGATTCTCATGTATTGGAATATTGAGTGATCAACATTTAAAGTGTAATTTCAAACAGTCCCCGAACTCTGACACAGTCCCCGAACTCTGACACAGTCCCCGCTCACTGACACAGTCCCCGCTCTCTGACACAGTCCCCGCTCACTGACACAGTCCCCGCTCACTGACACACAGTCCCCGCTCTCTGAGTACTAGTGGAATATGGAGTGTTGAGTGAAAACTTGGGAGCCTTGACCTGCTCCCCCTCTTTCTTCACCTCCCTTCACCTCGGTCTCTTCCTCCATCACTTGTCCTGGAAGCCCATCAGGATCAGAGTCTGTTTCAGAGCCGTCTCCTCCACAAACCTGGCATCCACATTCTCCTGCTCCTCAAAAGGGTTCAGAGCTGCAGCACCGAATAGACACACCATCAGACACCCACACACACAGTACACACACAGTACACACACAGTACACACACAGTACACACACAGTACACACACAGTACACACAGTTTGGCTGTTTAATAAGCTCGTTTCACTTGTGGAGACAAAAGAAGCATTCTCTGAATAAATACCTCGGTCTTCCACATCCAACAGAATTCTGGTCAGGAAGGTGAGAGGCAGGAACTCAGGCCTGAAGCCAGGCTCGTCTCTCTCCATGAACATAGAACCCTGGAACAACAGACAAACCATCTAACTAATCAAGTCCAGCAGTATTTACTTCCTGCTCTTGGTGATCTTGAATTGGTGATTGTACAGTTGATTAGTCGAAGCTGAATAAGACAGTGTTACTTTGGTTTTGGCGTGTTTCTCCAGCAGGCCTCTGACATAGTCTCTGGAGATACAGGCTGAACTGATGGGGTGATCCCACAGGTGACAGATCCTCTGCTCCATGGACTGGAAACAACAACAACAGTTATCTAGTTACCCCATGTCCTCGATCACCAGGCCTTCAACAGAAGTTTGTGTAAAACCAAACCTGTGTAAAACCTATCGTGTTGACTGGTAAATGAGTCGCTATTCGCTATGGGCCCGATTCCGACTTAGGGAACGACGCCTTTCCTACACACTTCTCGGTAGTCGGTTTTCAGACTTACCTTATGCAGGTGCGTAACGGGCATTGCAGGCGTTTCCCTTGCGCATGTAATTCAACCAATGAAAACCCTCCCACTTGCTGGCCAACAGATTTTCTCGTAGAGTTTTCATTCAATATGGGTTTCAGTCCATTTCTCTAAAGCCAATATGGGTTTCAGTTCATTTCTCTTAAAGCCAATATGGTTTTCAGTCCATTTCTCTTAAAGCCAATATGGTTTTCAGTCCATTTCTCTTAAAGCCAATATGGTTTTCAGTCCATTTCTCTTAAAGCCAATATGGTTTTCAGCCCATTCTCTTAAAGCCAATATGGTTTTCAGTACATTTCTCTTAAAGCCAATATGGTTTTCAGTCCATTCTCTTAAAGCCAATATGGATTTCAGTACATTTCTCTTAAAGCCAATATGGTTTTCAGTCCATTTCTCTTAAAGCCAATATAGTTTTCAGTCCATTCTCTTAAAGCCAATATGGGTTTCAGTACATTTCTCTTAAAGCCAATATGGTTCAGTTCATTTCTCTTAAAGCCAATATAGTTTTCAGTCCATTCTCTTAAAGCCAATATGGTTTTCAGTACATTTCTCTTAAAGCCGGGTGTACACTAAACGACTTTCAAAATCCTAACATCACTAAACCTCACATTGAACCACCACCTTTCCTGTTGTTTTGTTGTTGTCTTGCCAACCTAGTGGTGCACACTAAATGATGTGATTAAATTTAACGTAGCTACAACGAGCTGTGGCTCAAAGCAGCCTCAAACGTTGTCAGTCAGACATTCACTCTTGCCATACAGAGTTGAAATATCAAGCCAACATTTTTTGAATTGAATAACATTGCTTGTGAGCTTCAGAGCTGTAACGATTTCAAACCAACTTGGAGGCGCACTTTGGCTTTGAAGGCAAGTACAAACACATACTAGTAGTAGTCACCGCTCCTTCTGGAGACTCTACACATCCTGCGGAACAACGTCATCTCACTGGGTTCTTCTGGGGATTGTGTCTCCGATCTCAAAAACCTGTCTGGGACAGCTAAATCAGGGCCAAAATAATGTAGTGTACACCCGGCTTAAGCCATCCCTTTAAATACGGTGTACCCTTAATTATAATGTTGTTGACAGACTAGAATAGTTGGAGAGAACCGGGTTCAGACAATAGGGATCAATGAAAGAAAGACATCCATACATCTTCGTCTCCGTTTCAACTGGTAGATTTTTTTTTTAAATACTCTGATTTGTTAGATTATTTAGGCACATTTTAGTCTTAGGAAAGTATGTATGAATCATAAACCAACCGGTTTGGAGAGCCTCAAAATATATGTATGAATTAAAAAATACAGTGGTTTGATTCAATGTATGAAATATTGGAAGGTGGAAAAAGTGTAAAATAGGGGTTGAACTTCCCTGATTCTCACAACGGTCCAGTCGTGGTGAACCGTGAGTCTACCCTGATTCTCACAACGGGTCCAGTCGTGGTGAACCGTGAGTCTACCCTGATTCTCACAACGGTCCAGTTGTGGTGAACCGTGAGTCTACCCTGATTCTCACACCGGGTCCAGTCGTGGTGAACCGTGAGTCTACCCTGATTCTCACAACGGGTCCATTCGTGGTGAACCGTGAGTCTACCCTGATTCTCACACCGGGTCCAGTCGTGGTGAACCGTGAGTCTACCCTGATTCTCACAACGGGTCCAGTCGTGGTGAACCGTGAGTCTAGCCTGTTTCTCACAACGGGTCCAGTCTTGGTGAACCGTGAGTCTACCCTGATTCTCACACCGGGTCCAGTCGTGGTGAACCGTGAGTCTACCCTGATTCTCACACCGGGTCCAGTCGTGGTGAACCGTGAGTCTACCCTGATTCTCACACCGGGTCCAGTCGTGGTGAACCGTGAGTCTATCCTGATTCTCACACCGGGTCCAGTCGTGGTGAACCGTGAGTCAGGCTCCAGGTTTAACCTGCTACGTTTGGTCTGAGTTCCATAATGATCTAATAGGCTACATGTCCTACATCATTGCACAACGTTAGTCTATATGATCCAGTAATGCTAGCGACCTTCAGGAACAACGACACTGACGTGACAGTGGAAAGGAAAGGTCAACAGAATGGAATGATGCTAAATGGAAGGTACAAATGGAAGAAAACTAACACTTCTAAATGTATGTGGGTATTACTGATGGCGGCTCCTGATAGTGCCTAATATTTAACATGATACAAACTGTCAAATAAACCGGTGAAAAGCCCAGGCATATAATTCAAACATGTTAAACTGCATACATCAAGTCGGCAGGTTGAGCCCTACAGACGCCTGCAGCCTGGATCTCCACGTTTCATCCACGCAAATTATGAGGGCATACAATTCAAATGTGGAATAACGGCTCAGCTATTTATAGCCTATTTCACTGTCCCACTGGAGACCAGTAGGTTCATTAGACCTTATTCATGGTTTCATCGTGCGTGAAAAGGTGGTGGAATTATGAGGGAATTAAACCGAGGTCAGAATACGAAGTATCTGTAGACACCTCCGCCACAGTCTGATCTCCACCCTGTAGACACCTCCGCCACGCTCTGATCTCCACCCTGTAGACACCTCCGCCACACTCTGATCTCCACCCCAAACAAAACCGAGGTCAGAATATGCAGAGAGAGAAGTGCATCTAAAGGGAATTACATTCCATTTCCGCTCGCTTAACTCGGGATGGAAATCCCCCCTATGAATATGAGAATGAAGAGCAGAAGGAATGAGTCTGTTTCTCTGTTGTACCTTCTTCACTTCCCCTCTGGGCTGCAACAACAGTCCAAGAATCATCTGATTGGCTAAAAAAATAAATCACATTCCACTGCTTAGACAGCTGGAAGTAACAAACATCAGCAACTACAAGATGCAATTAACACCTTTGAGAGAAATGTAACTTTACCTCTGGTAGTCTCTTCAGAATGCTGAACTTCAGCTCCTCGTTGGCATCACTGTTGTCTAGATCTACACAAGAGGAAAAATAGACCGTTTTTTAATTAACTTAATTAAAATCATTGAAACCTTTCATCTTCAGTAATACTGTTTCTGTTGTCCCAGGAGGACTTTCTGGGAGTGAAAAACACCAAGGTTAAAGTCCATATCAAACATTATCAACCATATCTAACTACTACATTATTCAAAACACCAAGGTTAAAGTCCATATCAAACATTATCAACCATCTCTGACTACTACATTATTCAAAACACGTTAAGAGCAAATACACCAATTCATTTAGCCACTTTCTTACACAGAACTTATTATCTGACATTTTCCTTATCACCGTCTAGATGAAATACTGAAAACAATCATGTTTTGTACTTTGCTTTCATCTTCAGAGATTGTTTTGTTTGTCCCCTGGGGAAGAGCTGTGATATAAACTGTACGGAAACTGGCCAAGCATGAAACACTTTCTAGTATTGCCTTCTGATTGTTACCAGGTACAAAAAGAGCCAGTGTGGTAACAGGAACACTAACATCCCTCTGTTTGGGTATTGTAACATCTTAACACAAGACTGTATTGTAATGGGATATCTTAAAAGATTGAGATGTCAATGCAAGTATTGAGAAACCTGTCCAAGCATGAAAGGGTATCGAGGGCTGTATGCATTGCACCATTCTTCCTACTAGGTACTGACCGTCTGTCTGGGAGGGTTTGTACGAGTTGACCTTTGTATTACAAGAGTGTAAGTCAAGACATTTAGATTCTCTCAAGCAAACTGTTTGGGTATAGCAATAACACTTCAATGTCTTTGTAAAGAAACAACTACAGATATGAAGATATGAATGCAATTATTGTTGCAATTCAAACTGGATGAGGGATGAGGGCATGTTAAGTCTGAGCTTGTATCTAACAGGGATAAAACCCTGCAGGACTGTGGGTGGGAGTGGTACTGGCACTTGGGCTTCTAGCTCTTACATTCCATGATCATTGTCTTGGCAAACACTACACTGTGCAACATCTACACAACACAGTCCCTCACTCCAGTCCCTCTCTCCAGTCCTTCAATCCAGTCCCTCACTCCAGTCCCTCGCTCCAGTCCCTCGCTCCAGTCCCTCAATCCCTCGCTCCAGTCCCTCGCTCCAGTCCCTCTCTCCCTCTCTCCAGTCCCTCTCTCCAGTCCCTCGCTCCAGTCCCTCGCTCCAGTCCCTCGCTCCAGTCCCTCGCTCCAGTCCTTCAATCCAGTCCCTCTCTCCAGTCCCTCGCTCCAGTCCCTCGCTCCAGTCCCTCTCTCCAGTCCCTCAATCCCTCGCTCTAGTCCCTCTCTCCAGTCCCTCGCTCCAGTCCCTCAATCCCTCGCTCCAGTCCCTCGCTCCAGTCCCTCGCTCCAGTCCCTCGCTCCAGTCCCTCGCTCCAGTCCCTCACTCTAGTCCCTCACTCCAACTACAGTACCAGCCAATCAGTTGTGTTGTGACAAGGTAGAGGTGGTATATAGAAGATAGCCCTATTTGGTAAAAGTACAAATCCATAGTATGTCAAGAACAGTTCAAATAAGCAAAGAGAAACGAGAGTCCATCATTACTTTAAGACATGAAGGTCCGTCAATCCGGGAGATTTAATGAACTTTTAATGTTTCTTCAAGTGCAGTCGCAAAAACTATTAAGCACTATGATGAAACAACAGTGTCCTAACGAGAGAGCACATGTTCTATGCCAGGCTAAATCATGCCTCATTAGCTCCTTATGACTGCCTCATCAACCCTGCCAGGAAATGTATAAACTTGGTCTCCACTATAAAAAGCATCTAGACATTATCTCCCATTTCTTATAGAGTCATTTGGTTTTCAACAGCAGACATTTGTATAAAACTTGTCAGTCTCTCCTTCGTTTTCTTAATTATCTTTTCTCTACCTTCTTATATAAAGTGAATGGTTCCGAACTAGACAGACAACAAATTGAGCTGGTTGTCATAGCAACACACACAACTTTTTTTTCCAGTTGACTAGCTAAATCGACACTTTGTTGCCAAAACTAAAATGGATGAGTGGAAGGAACATTTAGCTGTTTTGATCTTTTCAGATTTGGGCGACACTGCACTGAATGACCTAGAGAAAAGCCGAGTTAAGAATACAACCTGCGATGTGCGTTGTTGCTTCGAGGGCTGACTAGCAGAGAGGGCTGACTAGCAGAGAGGGCTGACTAGCGTGACTAGCAGAGAGGGCTGACTAGCAGAGAGGGCTGACTAGCGTGACTAGCAGAGAGGGCTGACTAGCGTGACTAGCAGAGAGGGCTGACTAGCAGAGAGGGCTGACTAGCGTGACTAGCAGAGAGGGCTGACTAGCAGAGAGGGCTGACTAGCAGAGAGGGCTGACTAGCAGAGAGGGCTGACTAGCAGAGAGGGCCGACTAGCAGAGAGGGCCGACTAGCAGAGAGGGCCGACTAGCAGAGAGGGCCGACTAGCAGAGAGGGCTGACTAGCAGAGAGGGCTGACTAGCAGAGAAGGAAAAAAAAGTTGTTGACTTCATCAAAACTGTCACTAAGGAAGAGTTTAGCATCCTTCCATTTCAACGTCATAGATTTAGCCGGTGGTCATTTGTGACAGAAACACCGGCTGGAATGCGGTTTTAACCAATCAGCATTCAGGACTAGACCCACCTGTTGTATAAACTTTGATGAACATGTACTTCATAGTATGTGTGTGTGTGTGTACTGTATCTTTATAACTTTGTAATGTCACCTTCACACTGAACTCCCAAGACCTATAACTCAAAGGTGTTTTGACAGTTACAGTGACCATGATAAATCAATGAACAGAGTGGAGTTATATTTTGTGACTGAGCTATTGCTGTTAGTGTCCTCTGTTAGATTAGATTGACCTCTAGGTGTATGTCCCAAATGCCACACTATTCCTTATATAGTGCACTACTTTTGACCAGAACCCACTTTCGACACGGTTACAGTATTAATCTGTATTGAAGCATGGAGGAGGCAGACACGGTTACAGTATTAATCTGTATTGAAGCATGGAGGAGGCAGACACGGTTACAGCATTAATCTGTATTGAAGCATGGAGGAGGCAGACACAGTTACAGTATTAATCTGTATTGAAGCATGGAGGAGGCAGACACGGTTACAGCATTAATCTGTATTGAAGCATGGAGGAGGCAGACACAGTTCCTCTGTAAGTAAGACAATAATGAATCTAAGAGGTTCCAGCTTACTGTGGAAAAGTACAGACCTGTATTGCCAGCTCTCTGACTCAGTGTTCATGAGGACACACCTTCCTGTAGTAATTACTGAGAAATGACATTATGGCACAATAGCTGAATCATGCCATCTGATAAATTGTGTGTATGTGTGTATATACAGAGTATATGCACATATTGCGTGTGTGTGTGCGCGTGCGTGTGTGTGTAATGCGTGCGTGTGTGTGTGTGTGTGTGCATGCGTGTGTGTGTGTGTGTAGTGCGTGTGTAGTGCGTGTGTGTGTGTGTGTGCGTGCGTGCGTGCGTGTAATGCAGCGTGAACCTGTCATGAGTCGTGAGACGAAGGGCTCGGTGAGCTGCAGCACACCATGGTCAACGTACTGCAGGAAGGTGTGTCTGGGGAGACAGCGAACGCCCAACACGGACAGTAGAGTGTGATACCCTGCAGACACACAGCAACACCACGTCAGATGCCATTTGCTTGAATATGTATTTAATATTGTAGAGGCAGGCTCTCTATAAGAGAGAAGCAGGCTCTCTATAAGAGAGAAGCAGGCTCTCTATAAGAGAGAAGCAGGCTCTCTATAAGAGAGAAGCAGGCTCTCTATAAGAGAGAAGCAGGCTCTCTATAAGAGAGAAGCAGGCTCTCTATAAGCTCTGTTGAAGTGCTTTGTTATTTTCAGACACTGGACAGGGAGGTTCAAATAAGTTTAACGCCTTGGTTATTTGGAGAAGGTTGAACAAGGTAAAATACATGAATAAACAGTGTTATTTTGAGAAGATTAAACGGGGTTCTTCTTACCAGGAGGGAGGGGGAGACACAGAGTCTTTGTAGCCTCCAGTATCCGACACATCACGTGAAACACGGCCCACTCTGCTGAACTCCCCCGTTGCTTTCTACAGCAGAGAGGATAGTAAACATCAATGGGACAGGACTTGCATACACACTGTAGACACACACACACACACACACACACACACACAAACTAAACACACACTAACACAAACTAAACACACTAACACAAACTAAACACACTAACACAAACTAAACACACTAACACAAACTAAACACACACACTAACACAAACTAACACAAACTAAACACACACACTAACACAAACTAAACACACACACTAACACAAACTAAACACACACACTAACACAAACTAAACACACACACTAACACAAACTAAACACACACACTAACACAAACTAAACACACACTAACACAAACTAAACACACTAACAAAATAAACACACACTAACACAAACTAAACACACACACTAACACAAACTAAACATACACACACACTAATAGACTAACACACACACACACACACAGGGAGGAACTTACAAGCACAGCACCAGAGGGCCTAGTTTGTACTTCAGCCACACAGACTCCAGCATGCGTCTGATCAGCTCCAGCTACACACACACACACACATACCAAACACCCACACACCAAACACACACATCAAACACCCACACACCAAACACACACACACCAAACACACACACACACATACCAAACACCCACACACACACACACCAAACACCCCCACACACACACACACAGAAAAGAGGTCAGGGATGAATGCTCTAAGAATTTAAACATCTGATTTACTGAAATGTTACATGATAAGACCACTATTAAAATGTTCCACATTCACTTCCTGTTTACACAGTTTCACACACTGTAACACTTCCTATTTTCTCTACTGAGCAACAAATTAATAGTAGTCCGTGCCAACACGTAGCAAGAGAAGCAGGTGTTACTATGATTTATTTATACACTGCCACTTTCACAACCCGACACACACACACACCGCTAGCCGACTAACACACACACACCGCTAGCCGACTAACACACACACACCGCTAGCCAACTAACACACACTGTGACTGACCAAGCATGACCACTCACATCCTCTTCTCCTCTCTCTCTTACTGCAATAACAGGAAGAAACACTACCACATTTACATCCTGACACACACACACACACACAATCTCACACTCACACACACTTTATGGAAAGGCTTGTGTCTTCCTGATATGGAGTGCACTACTTCCATGTGAGGTTCAGGGTTTTCTTCAGTCAGTGATATCTATGTACGATGTACCGTACAGAGCCTCTCTGACGTCATAACTGAGCTGTGAACAGTGGGAAGTAGATCTGTCATCCACAGGAGGAAGTACATGTATTGGAGGATAATGGTTATTGTCATTTCTCAACTACAATCTGTCTGTCTCGGGCCTTTCTTTGTGTAACCGCAAAAACAATGGAAACAGTGTTTGGGTCATGTAGAATAAGAACACACACCAGCTTGGCCACGTAGTTCACCACCAGCACGTCGATCTTCTTCTTCCCCAGACGAGGCAGGTGTCTGTTGAGGTGCTCTCTCAGCTTGTCCACCATCTATAGGAAACACAACACTTCACATTGAAGGTGTCTGTCTGTCTGTATGTGTGGTTCCCTTGATGTTCCCCTGTTCCTCTGTGTCCCTGTTTCCCCTTTCCCTCTAACAGTGTCCTACATTATTATTATCAGGAAGGAGAGTGGAGCAGGAGCCTACTGGGACTTACATACACACGTAGGTACACACACACAAACTGCAGGTTCACACAAACACACACACAATTATAGGTACACACACACACTGCAGGTACACACACACACACACACTGAGGTACACACTGCAGGTACACACACACACACTGTAGGTACATACACACACACTGTAGGTACATACACACACACTGTAGGTACATACACACACTGCAGGTACATACACACACTGCAGGTACATACACACACTGCAGGTACACACTCCTGGAGCAGGAGAGACCTATCTGACCTGCAGGTGGAATAGCCTGCTGGGAGCAGAGCTGACGAGTCTAAGAATAGTTACCCTGCTGGTTGATGCTGAGAGGACCACAGCTAGACTACCCTAGTGTTTTACAACTGGGGATAGGTAGAATAGTTACCCTGCTGGTTGATGCTGAGAGGACCACAGCTAGACTACCCTAGTGTTTTACAACTGGGGATAGGTAGAATAGTTACCCTGCTGGTTGATGCTGAGAGGACCACAGCTAGACTACCCTAGTGTTTTACAACTGGGGATAGGTAGAATAGTTACCCTGCTGGTTGATGCTGAGAGGACCACAGCTAGACTACCCTAGTGTTTTACAACTGGGGATAGGTAGAATAGTTACCCTGCTGGTTGATGCTGAGAGGACCACAGCTAGACTACCCTAGTGTTTTACAACTGGGGATAGGTAGAATAGTTACCCTGCTGGTTGATGCTGAGAGGACCACAGCTAGACTACCCTAGTGTTTTACAACTGGGGATAGGTAGAATAGTTACCCTGCTGGTTGATGCTGAGAGGACCACAGCTAGACTACCCTAGTGTTTTACAACTGGGGATAAGTAGAATAGTTACCCTGCTGGTTGATGCTGAGAGGACCACAGCTAGACTACCCTAGTGGTTTACAACTGGGGATAGGTAGAATAGTTACCCTGCTGGTTGATGCTGAGAGGACCACAGCTAGACTACCCTAGTGTTTTACAACTGGGGATAGGTAGAATAGTTACCCTGCTGGTTGATGCTGAGAGGACCACAGCTAGACTACCCTAGTGTTTTACAACTGGGGATAGGTAGAATAGTTACCCTGCTGGTTGATGCTGAGAGGACCACAGCTAGACTACCCTAGTGTTTTACAACTGGAGATAGGTAGAATAGTTACCCTGCTGGTTGATGCTGAGAGGACCACAGCTAGACTACCCTAGTGTTTTACAACTGGGGATAGGTAGAATAGTTACCCTGCTGGTTGATGCTGAGAGGACCACAGCTAGACTACCCTAGTGTTTTACAACTGGGGATAGGTAGAATAGTTACCCTGCTGGTTGATGCTGAGAGGACCCCAGCTAGGCTACCCTAGTGTTTTACAACTGGGGATAGGTAGAATAGTTACCCTGCTGGTTGATGCTGAGAGGACCACAGCTAGACTACCCTAGTGTTTTACAACTGGGGATAGGTAGAATAGTTACCCTGCTGGTTGATGCTGAGAGGACCACAGCTAGACTACCCTAGTGTTTTACAACTGGGGATAGGTAGAATAGTTACCCTGCTGGTTGATGCTGAGAGGACCACAGCTAGACTACCCTAGTGTTTTACAACTGGGGATAGGTAGAATAGTTACCCTGCTGGTTGATGCTGAGAGGACCACAGCTAGACTACCCTAGTGTTTTACAACTGGGGATAGGTAGAATAGTTACCCTGCTGGTTGATGCTGAGAGGACCACAGCTAGACTACCCTAGTGTTTTACAACTGGGGATAGGTAGAATAGTTACCCTGCTGGTTGATGCTGAGAGGACCCCAGCTAGACTACCCTAGTGTTTTACAACTGGGGATAGGTAGAATAGTTACCCTGCTGGTTGATGCTGAGAGGACCCCAGCTAGACTACCCTAGTGTTTTACAACTGGAGATAGGTAGAATAGAACCTGCTGAAACACTAACGTCTCTTAAATCTCAGGGACAGCAATTTCAGGATGGAAATAGTTGCTGCTGTAAGGCTAAAAACTCCTGGGAATAGACTGCAATGTCAGGATCGAAAAGGGACAACTATTTTTATCATGCGTGTTGTGTGTTGTCAGCTAACTGCTTGCCCTGATGAACCTTGGTCTTGGTAAGCTGGACAAGCCTGCATTCCAACCCAGCACTAAAACAGTGCTGACACTGATCTAAGATCAGTTTAACATTTCCCCCCCTAATGGTTAAGATTGGGATCTGGGGAGGTTAAACTGATCCTAGATCTGTCTGTGCCCGAGGGCACCTTCCACCCAGAGTATCATGGCTGCTGTATCTTGTGACTCACCAGGCCTATGAGCGCCCTCTGCTGGCTATCCTCCTCCTGGAACAACGGAACCACTTTCTGGTCTGCAGAGGAACACCATAACACAGTGGATTTAGACTTTTCATTACATCTCATAGAGTTGGACATAAGGCAAAACAAACAGTCATGAGTCAGGACGAGGAAGAGGATTGCCTAATGATTTAAGAGAGATGAGTAAGTAGGGTTGCACATTTTGGGGAATATTCAGAAGTGGAAACTTTCCGTGGGAATTAACGGGAATATATGGGAATTAACGGGAATATATGGGAATGAATATTAATACCATTTAAATATAGATGTTTTTTGTATTGGATATATTTACCATATCATATGGAGACAGAAACCTTTTACCTTGTCATACGTAGACATAAATCAAATGATTAAATCCTTCCAATAGAAATACAAAAAAATATTTAGTACGAATTGAACTTGAATTAAATGAGTTGACTCTTCAAATGGGATGATTTCACTGAACAACAGAAAGGGAATACTGAATGATCCCCAATTGATCCATCACATCTCCCAAAAATGTTTTCAACATCTGTTAAATGATAGTCTAGAAACTAAAGCTTTGGTTGTCTTCCTCTCAGGTTTCCATGTCTTCTCCCTGGACCTCCTCAATGTCCACCTCTTGAACATCAGACTCTGAGGCCTCATCTTCGCTGTCACTTTCCAACCTTGTTGAGGCTCGTTGTCAGGCTCAAAAGCCTCATATTTGCCCGGGTGGCCACCAATTTTTTGGGGGGTGGGATTTGGAGGATGATGGAGGCAACAGGGGAAAGAGCCTCAGATCCACAAAGTCCCTTCCACCAGGTGGCTGATGAGATATGTTGGCATGACTACCATACTGCATCTCCATCCCAAAGCCCTTGCTTGGAAGTGTACTTCACCAGACTGCCAAGAACCTTGCCCTCATCCAGGCCAAGGTGGCGAGACACGGTATTGATGACACCATAGGCCTTGTTGATCTCTGCACCAGACAGGATGCTCTTGCCAGTATACTTGGGGTCCAACATGTACGCTGCGGCGTGTTTGGGCTTCAGGCAGAAGTCTTCATGCTTTTTGATGTATTTCAGAACTGCAGTTTCCTCTGCTTGGAGCAACAGTGGAGTGGGCAGGGCAGTATGGATTTATTCTCTTACCTCTGCAAGCAGAGTCTGAACATCAGACAGGATGGCATTGTCTCCCTCAATCCGTCCAATGGCTACTGCTATAGGTTTCAGGCTGCTTACCACTCTCTCCCAAAATACATTATCCATGAGGATCCTCTTGATGGGGCTGTCCATATCGGCAGACTGTGATATGGCCATTTCTTGGAGAGACTCCTTCCCCTCCAGGAGACTGCCAAACATGATGACAACACCACCCCAAAGGGTGTTGCTGGGCAGCTTCAATGTGGTTCTCTTATTCTTCTCACAGACCTTCTGTGGTCCAAGGTCATTGATGACTGCCTTCAGCTCATCTACAATGTAGAGACCGGTGTGTCTGTTGTCCCTTGTGTCTGTGCTCTTGTAGAATACTGGTTGAGGGGTGGAGATGATGCAGTTAATTATTATTGGCCACGAACATTCGACCACCAATCAGAGATGATTGCAATACAGTCTGCTTTCTCTACGATTTGCTTGACCTTCACTTGAACTCTGTTGAACTCTGCATCCAGCAAATTACAGAGGGACATCTCCATGGTCTTTTCACTACAGAGGGACATCTCCATGGTCTTTTCACTACAGAGGGACATCTCCATGGTCTTTTCACTACAGAGGGATATCTCCATGGTCTTTTCATTACAGAGGGACATCTCCATGGTCTTTTCATTGCAGAGGGACATCTCCATGGTCTTTTCATTGCAGAGGGATATCTCCATGGTCTTTTCATTACAGAGGGATATCTCCATGGTCTTTTCACTACAGAGGGACATCTCCATGGTCTTTTCACTACAGAGGGACATCTCCATGGTCTTTTCACTACAGAGGGACATCTCCATGGTCTTTTCATTACAGAGGGATATCTCCATGGTCTTTTCACTACAGAGGGACATCTCCATGGTCTTTTCACTACAGAGGGACATCTCCATGGTCTTTTCACTACAGAGGGACATCTCCATGGTCTTTTCATTACAGAAGGACATCTCCATGGTCTTTTCACTACAGAGGGACATCTCCATGGTCTTTTCACTACAGAGGGACATCTCCATGGTCTTTTCATTGCAGAGGGATATCTCCATGGTCTTTTCATTACTGAAGGACATCTCCATGGTCTTTTCATTACAGAGGGACATATCCATGGTCTTCATTACAGAGGGACATATCCATGGTCTTCATTACAGAGGGACATATCCATGGTCTTCATTACAGAGGGACATATCCATGGTCTTCATTACAGAGGGACATCTCCATGGTCTTCATTACAGAGGGACATCTCCATGGTCTTCATTACAGAGGGACATATCCATGGTCTTCATTACAGAGGGACATCTCCATGGTCTTTTCATTACAGAGGGACATCTCCATGGATAAACTGAAACAATACAGTCAGAGAAGATGACAAGGACAATGAAGGGGGGAGAGGAAAAAGTCAACTTTTCTGTGAGTCGGGATATTGGTGTGGAGAATGATGAATGGTGGTCAGTATGGGAGAGAGTGTGTACGGGTGAGAGACAGACAGAGAGACAGAGAGAGAGTGAGACAGAGCAAGAGCGAGAGAGCAGTGTGTGTGACAGAGAGTGAGGTTGTGTGTTGTCCGTGCGTGGCCCATGTGAGGTTGAGGTAGAGCGATGTCCAATCTCGTGGTTGAGCAACATTTGGACTAGGGTCAGGAAGCAGTGAAGGAGAGGAGAAAAAAAGACAGGGAGAAAGAAGGAAAGCAAGTGAGAGAGACGCCCTTCTCCTCCCATTCTTATATAACCATGTGGCATTCTTCCCCTCTTTTCTCTCTCTCTCCCTGAATGATAAATCATCAACAACTGTGGGCTCCGAGAGCGATGTTCTCCAGTGGACTCAAGTATGTGACCCTGAAACTCAAGTTGGGGGATTTCTTTAACTGAAGCAGAAGACATTTCCTATCTGTAGTCAAGGGTAAATGAGCTCACGTTAACTGACCTGCCAGCATCTTAATATACCAGTGTTATTCTAGGTATAATAATCACAATAACAGCTTCATAGCCAAAGGACCAATATCAAGGTCTAGAGAGGCAAGGTTTCTCACAATCCTAGAGACAAGGTTTCTCACAATCCTAGAGACAAGGTTTCTCACAATCCTAGAGACAAGGTTTCTTACAATCCTAGAGACAAGGTTTCTCACAATCCTAGAGAGACAAGGTTTCTCACAATCCTAGAGACAAGGTTTCTCACAATCCTAGAGACAAGGTTTCTCACAATCCTAGAGACAAGGTTTCTCACAATCCTAGAGAGACAAGGTTTCTTACAATCCTAGAGACAAGGTTTCTCACAATCCTAGAGACAAGGTTTCTTACAATCCTAGAGACAAGGTTTCTCACAATCCTAGAGACAAGGTTTCTCACAATCCTAGAGACAAGGTTTCTTACAATCCTAGAGACAAGGTTTCTTACAATCCTAGAGACAAGGTTTCTCACAATCCTAGAGACAAGGTTTCTCACAATCCTAGAGACAAGGTTTCTCACAATCCTAGAGACAAGGTTTCTCACAATCCTAGAGAGACAAGGTTTCTTACAATCCTAGAGACAAGGTTTCTCACAATCCTAGAGAGACAAGGTTTCTTACAATCCTAGAGACAAGGTTTCTCACAATCCTAGAGAGACAAGGTTTCTCACAATCCTAGAGACAAGGTTTCTCACAATCCTAGAGAGACAAGGTTTCTTACAATCCTAGAGACAAGGTTTCTCACAATCCTAGAGACAAGGTTTCTCACAATCCTAGAGACAAGGTTTCTTACAATCCTAGAGAGACAAGGTTTCTCACAATCCTAGAGACAAGGTTTCTTACAATCCTATAGACAAGGTTTCTTACAATCCTAGAGAGACAAGGTTTCTCACAATCCTAGAGACAAGGTTTCTTACAATCCTAGAGAGACAAGGTTTCTCACAATCCTAGAGACAAGGTTTCTCACAATCCTAGAGACAAGGTTTCTCACAATCCTAGAGACAAGGTTTCTCACAATCCTAGAGACAAGGTTTCTTACAATCCTAGAGACAAGGTTTCTCACAATCCTAGAGACAAGGTTTCTCACAATCCTAGAGACAAGGTTTCTTACAATCCTAGAGAGACAAGGTTTCTCACAATCCTAGAGACAAGGTTTCTCACAATCCTAGAGAGACAAGGTTTCTCACAATCCTAGAGACAAGGTTTCTTACAATCCTAGAGACAAGGTTTCTTACAATCCTAGAGAGACAAGGTTTCTTACAATCCTAGAGAGACAAGGTTTCTTACAATCCTAGAGACAAGGTTTCTCACAATCCTAGAGACAAGGTTTCTTACAATCCTAGAGAGACAAGGTTTCTCACAATCCTAGAGACAAGGTTTCTTACAATCCTAGAGACAAGGTTTCTTACAATCCTAGAGAGACAAGGTTTCTTACAATCCTAGAGAGACAAGGTTTCTTACAATCCTAGAGACAAGGTTTCTCACAATCCTAGAGACAAGGTTTCTTACAATCCTAGAGAGACAAGGTTTCTCACAATCCTAGAGACAAGGTTTCTCACAATCCTAGAGACAAGGTTTATCACAATCCTAGAGACAAGGTTTCTCACAATCCTAGAGACAAGGTTTCTTACAATCCTAGAGACAAGGTTTCTCACAATCCTAGAGACAAGGTTTCTTACAATCCTTCTATTAATGGATAGTGGCTTTTAGAATGTGGCATCTTACCAAGATTCCAGCTGTCCACCATCGACAGAACTCTGAAAATAACAGAGGAAATATCAGATGATATGACTTACTTGACTTTTAAGTGGAAACTGTGTCTGTGTGTATACAGTATCTCTACGTGTCTGTGTGTATACAGTATCTCTACGTGTCTGTGTGTATACAGTATCTCTACGTGTCTGTGTGTTTGAGTGTTATTATCTATCAGTGTTATTGATCCCTGTGTTAATATCTATCAGTGTTATTGATCCCTGTGTGTTAATATCTATCAGTGTTATTGATCCCTGTGTGTTAATATCTATCAGTGTTATTGATGCCTGTGTTAATATCTATCAGTGTTATTGATCCCTGTGTTAATATCTATCAGTGTTATTGATCCCTGTGTTAATATCTATCAGTGTTATTGATCTCTGTGTTAATATCTATCAGTGTTATTGATCTCTGTGTTAATATCTATCAGTGTTATTGATCCCTGTGTTAATATCTATCAGTGTTATTGATCCCTGTGTGTTAATATCTATCAGTGTTATTGATCCCTGTGTGTTAATATCTATCAGTGTTATTGATCCCTGAGTGTTAATATCTATCAGTGTTATTGATCCCTGTGTTAATATCTATCAGTGTTATTGATCCCTGTGTTAATATCTATCAGTGTTATTGATCCCTGAGTGTTACTATCTATCAGTGTTATTGATCCCTGTGTTAATATCTATCAATGTCCTTGATCCCTGTGAGTTTGTCTCTCTGTGCTTTCAATAGTCAAGTTCCCCCTGTACCCCACCAACACACTTCCTCCAACACACACAACATTCTGCAACACACAAGAGACCCTTCGCTCTTCGGTTCTCCACCTACTGTTTAGTGTTCTCCTCAATGTGACGTAGATAGTTAGAAGCCTTCTTGTTCTTTGACTTCTGAAACAGACAGAGGGAGGAACATGTTCTCTGACTTCTGAAACAGACAGAGGGAGGAACATGGTCTCTGACTTCTGGAACAGACAGAGTGAAGAACGTTCTCTAACTTCCTCTTATGAAGGTATAATGTACTACATTTTACATGTCCATGTTAGTCATTTAGCACATTCAAGAGCAATTAGGGTTCATTGCCTTGCTCAAGGGAACATCAACAGATTCGTCTCAGGGATTCGAGACAGCGACCTTTCGGTTACTGACCCAACGCTCTTAAACTCTAGGCTACCTGTTGAAGTGGTTCTATAAGAGAATATGTCAGGAATTGGAAATGATGAATGTTTTCATACTGTCCTACTGCTAGCTGCAGTGTAAAGCTTGGGATCAGAGAGAGAGACCATGGTACCATACTGTCCTACTGCTAGCTGCAGTGTAAAGCTTGGGATCAGAGAGAGAGACCATGGTACCATACTGTCCTACTGCTAGCTGCAGTGTAAAGCTTGGGATCAGAGAGAGAGACCATGGTTCCATACTGTCCTACTGCTAGCTGCAGTGTAAGGCTTAGGATCAGAGAGAGACCATGGTTCCATACTGTCCTACTGCAGTGTAAAGCTTGGGATCAGAGAGAGAGACCATGGTTCCTGTGGTGCACTGAGCTCCCAGAGATAATCTATATTCCAGTCTCTGTGTGTGAACTCACCAGGGTAGCTAGCAGCGTGGTCCAGTCTGGCAGACTGTGAGAGGTTCTGGATCTGCAGTTTGATCCTCTAATATGTGTGAACTCACCCGGGTAGCTAGCAGCGCGGTCCAGTCTGGCAGACTGTGAGAGGTTCTGGATCTGCAGTTTGATCCTCTAATGTGTGTGAACTCACCCGGGTAGCTAGCAGCGTGGTCCAGTCTGGCAGACTGTGAGAGGTTCTGGATCTGCAGTTTGATCCTCTACTATGTGTGAACTCACCAATGCTGCTACATATTTCCAGGTCTGAACAGAACTAACCAGGGTAGCTAGCAGCTTGGTCCAGTCTGGCAGGTTCTGAGATGCTCTGTATCGTGGGTTTGGAACCGCCTCAAAGTACTTCATCTTTTCTGTGCTCCACTGCAGCTCTTCCCAATAACCCTGGAGACTCCTGGCCTGCAGCCAAACATCACCAAACATCTAGTCAACACCAGATGTTTACTACGTTTACAGGTTGTACTAAATCAGTCCATTTGTTACGGTCATCTTGAGACCTCCTTGGAAACTACATGATTTATGGTAACGGGGTTCATACCACATCACATTAAATGAAATGCACTTGATTGTAACAAATGGTTCGTGTTTTGCCTTTAATTAAAGACGGCCTCCATCTACAGAATAATCACTGGGTATTTCATTGTAAATAGCCCAGTTTATATAATATTATTACGTCCTTACTTTCAACACAACTCTTCTTCGTTTAATTCATTAGATATGCATTCTTTATCTGTTACTGAGCACTGGATCTGCTTCCCACTCCTGTCTGCCCCCTAGTGTCTAACCTGAAAATAAATCACTAAATTTAACACACGTGACTGATCAGGTAGTTGAATAGCTGGAGTGGGTGAAAGACATCTAACCTTTCCTTTGAACACTGGTTCAGCATGGAGCTCTGTGGTGCAGGTGACACTGGGGACCTGGTCTAGAGCCTCAGGTACCTTCTTCTTCTCAAACACAGAGGAGTAGGGTAGGACTTCATCCAGACTGAGACACTTCTTATAGATGATCCTGTACAGTGACGCTGTCGTTGAAGGGAGACCATGATTCTTCCATTAAAACACCACAAAAATAGATTTTAAAAACGATGATAAGTCTTGTTCCACTTACCCAGAATAAATTCCTGAATTTGATCGAAGGTGTCGAACGGCATGACATTGTCACAGATCCAATCTATGATCTGCAGAGAAAACACGTGAAGTAACAGCAGTGCTATGTAACAACATCGTGGTATTGTTACTATAGTAACTCCAGTGTTAACACACATGCATGAAGCCATGTTACGTAAAGGGTTTCCACAGAGTGGATGAAACCACAGCAGCCTCGTCCTCCTGGACCTCTAAGACGGGTTACCTCTCTGACTGTGTTGTCATGGCCACAGAGACACCGTTTAGAACAAGTACTGCAGATGGAGATTTCAAGTGCAGCACTTTCTCTATTATAAACAACCTGACTCATGGTCAGCACCCAGTCCTGAACTTCTCCCTCCAAAACATCTCTCTCTCACTCTCTCACACACTCTTCAAAGGGGGAGACACTCTAGACCCAAACTGCTATAGACCTATATCTATCCTACCCTGTACTGTGCAGTCGTATTCATCGACCTGGCCAAGGCTTTTGACTCTGTCAATCACCCCATTCTTATCGGCAGAGTCAGCAGCCTTGGTTTCTCAAATGATTGCCTCGCCTCGTTCACCAACTACTTCTCTGATAGAGTTCAGCGTGTCAAATTGCAGGGACTGTTGTCCGGACCTCTGGCAGTCCCTATGGGGGTGCCACAGGGTTAAATTCTCAGGCCGACTCTCTTCTCTGTATACATCAATGATGTCACACTTGCTGCTGGTGATTCTCTGATCCACCTCTACGCAGACGACACCATTCTTTCTTTGTTAGGTATGGCACCACCTTATCTCAGCTCACTGGTCACCATAGCAGCAACCACCTGTAGCACGCGCTGCAGCAGGTATAATTCACTGGTCACCCCAAAGCCAATTCTTCCTTTGGCCGCCTCTCCTTCCAGTTCTCTGCTGCCAATGACTGGAACGAACTGCAAAAATCTCTGAAGCTGGAGACTCTTACCTCCCTCACTATCTTTAAGCACCAGCTGTCAGAGCAGCTCACAGATCACTGCACATGTACATAGTGCACCTGTATATAGCCCATCTGTAAATAGCCCATCCAACTACCTCATCCCCATAATGTTATTTATTTATTTTGCTCCTTTGCACCCCAGTATCTCTACTTGCACATTCATCTTCTGCCAATCTACCATTCCAGTGTTTAATTGCTATAATGTAATTATTTCACCACCATGGCCTATTTATCCCTTATCTTACCTCATTTGTACACACTGTATATAGACTGTATGTTTGTTTTACTCCATGTGTAACTGTGTTGTTGTTTGTGTCGCACTGCTTTGCTTTATCTTGGCCAGGTCGCAGTTGAATATGAGAACTTGTTCTCAACTAGCCTACCTGGTTAAATAAAGGTTAAATATATATATTTTAAACACACTCTGTCTCTCTTGCTCTCTCTCTCTCTCTCTCTGAACAAAGTGTTCTCGTGGGTTTTGCTTGCATCTCCTACCTTCAGTTCTAGTGCAGCGTTGGGTCCCATGTAGAGCAGCAGACAGTGCAGGGCAGCCAGGCGTTGAGCGTCAGGTCTCCTGTGGCTACAGCACAGAGCATACAGACATCATGACTACGACATAAACAGAGGAGTGTACCATCACTATAATACTCAATGCTGCAGTACCTTCTACATGCAGTAAGCATGAAATACACACTCAAGACCATTTTCCATTCAACAATGGATTGAGCTATATTCTATTCTATTCTATGTCATTCTATTACATTCTACTCCATTCTATTCTATTCTAGTCCATTCTATTCTATTCTAGTCCATTCTACCTGCAGTGCAGTAGGTCCATTAGGAAGGAGGGGTTGAGGTCTACAGTGTACATCCTGCCTGTGTTCAGGTCCAGCAGAGAGGACTCGGGTAGAGACAACACCACACTGTCTGATCCCAACACACCCAGCTCTGCATCAACACCTGTAACACAGTTACACTGGGGCCATCATCAACACAGTTACACTGGGGTCATCATCAACACCTGTAACACAGTTATACTGAGGCCATCATCAACACCTGTAACACAGTTACACTGGGGCCATCATCAACACAGTTATACTGGGGTCATTATCAACACAGTTACACTGGGGCCATCATCAACATAGTTACACTGGGGTCATCATCAACACCTGTAACACAGTTATACTGGGGTCATCATCAACACCTGTAACACAGTTATACTGGGGTCATCATCAACATAGTTACACTGGGGTCATCATCAACACCTGTAACACAGTTATACTGGGGCCATCATCAACACCTGTAACACAGTTATACTGGGGCCATCAACACCTGTAACAGTTACACTGGGGCTATCATCAACACAGTTACACTGGGGCCATCATCAACACAGTTACACTGGGGCCATCATCAACACAGTTACACTGGGGCCATCATCAACACCTGTAACACAGTTATACTGGGGCCATCAACACCTGTAACAGTTACACTGGGGCTATCATCAACACAGTTACACTGGGGTCATCATCAACACCTGTAACACAGTTATACTGAGGCCATCATCAACACCTGTAACACAGTTACACTGGGGCCGTCATCAACATAGTTACACTGGGGTCATCATCAACACCTGTAACACAGTTACACTGGGGCCATCATCAACACCTGTAACACAGTTATACTGGGGCCATCAACACCTGTAACAGTTACACTGGGGCTATCATCAACACAGTTACACTGGGGTCATCATCAACACCTGTAACACAGTTATACTGAGGCCATCATCAACACCTGTAACACAGTTACACTGGGGCCATCATCAACACAGTTATACTGGGGTCATCATCAACACAGTTACACCGGGGCCATCATCAACATAGTTACACTGGGGTCATCATCAACACCTGTAACACAGTTATACTGGGGCCATCATCAACACCTGTAACACAGTTATACTGGGGCCATCATCAACACCTGTAACACAGTTACACTGGGGCCATCATCAACACAGTTATACTGGGGCTATCATCAACACAGTTACACTGGGGCCATCATCAACACAGTTACACTGGGGCCATCATCAACACAGTTACACTGGGGCCATCATCAACACAGTTACACTGGGGCCATCATCAACACAGTTACACTGGGGCCATCAACACCTGGAACACAGTTACACTGGGGCCATCATCAACACAGTTACACTGGGGCCATCAACACCTGGAACACAGTTACACTGGGACCATCAACACCTGTAACACAGTTACACTGAGGCCATCATCAACACCTGTAACACAGTTACACTGGGGCCATCATCAACACAGTTATACTGGGGCCATCAACACCTGTAACACAGTTACACTGGGGCCATCATCAACACAGTTATACTGGGGCCATCATCAACACAGTTATACTGGGGCCATCAACACCTGTAACACAGTTACACTGGGGCCATCATCAACACAGTAACACTGGGGCCATCATCAACACCTGTAACACAGTTACACTGGGGCCATCATCAACACAGTTATACTGGGGCCATCATCAACACAGTTACACTGGGGCCATCAACACCTGTAACACAGTTACACTGGGGCCATCATCAACACAGTAACAATGGGGCCATCATCAACACCTGTAACACAGTTATACTGGGGCCATCATCAACACCTGTAACACAGTTACACTGGGGCCATCATCAACACAGTTACACTGGGGCCATCATCAACACAGTTATACTGGGGCCATCAACACCTGTAACACAGTTACACTGGGGCCATCATCAACACAGTTATACTGGGGCCATCATCAACACAGTTATACTGGGGCCATCAACACCTGTAACACAGTTACACTGGGGCCATCATCAACACAGTAACACTGGGGCCATCATCAACACCTGTAACACAGTTACACTGGGGCCATCATCAACACAGTTATACTGGGGCCATCATCAACACAGTTACACTGGGGCCATCAACACCTGTAACACAGTTACACTGGGGCCATCATCAACACAGTAACAATGGGGCCATCATCAACACCTGTAACACAGTTATACTGGGGCCATCATCAACACCTGTAACACAGTTACACTGGGGCCATCATCAACACAGTTACACTGGGGCCATCATCAACACAGTTACACTGGGGCCATCATCAACACAGTTACACTGAGGCCATCATCAACACCTGTAAAACAGTTATACTAAGGCCATCATCAACACCTGTAACACAGTTACACTGGGGCCATCATCAACACAGTTATACTGAGGCCATCATCAACACCTGTAACACAGTTATACTGAGGCCATCATCAACACAGTTACACTGGGGCCATCATCAACACCTGTAACACAGTTATACTGAGGCCATCATCAACACCTGTAACACAGTTACACTGGGGCCATCATCAACACAGTTATACTGGGGCCATCATCAACACCTGTAACACAGTTATACTGGGGCCATCATCAACACCTGTAACACAGTTATACTGGGGCCATCATCAACACCTGTAACACAGTTACACTGGTGCCATCATCAACACAGTTACACTGGGGCCATCATCAACACAGTTACACTGAGGCCATCATCAACACAGTTACACTGGGGCCATCATCAACACAGTTACACTGGGGCCATCATCAACACAGTTACACTGGGGCCATCATCAACACCTGTAACACAGTTATACTGGGGCCATCATCAACACCTGTAACACAGTTACACTGGGGCCATCATCAACACAGTTACACTGGGGCCATCATCAACACAGTTACACTGGGGCCATCATCAACACAGTTACACTGAGGCCATCATCAACACCTGTAACACAGTTATACTAAGGCCATCATCAACACCTGTAACACAGTTACACTGGGGCCATCATCAACACAGTTATACTGAGGCCATCATCAACACCTGTAACACAGTTATACTGAGACCATCATCAACACAGTTACACTGGGGCCATCATCAACACCTGTAACACAGTTATACTGAGGCCATCATCAACACCTGTAACACAGTTACACTGGGGCCATCATCAACACAGTTATACTGGGGCCATCATCAACACCTGTAACACAGTTATACTGGGGCCATCATCAACACCTGTAACACAGTTACACTGGGGCCATCATCAACACAGTTACACTGGGGCCATCATCAACACAGTTACACTGGGGCCATCATCAACACAGTTACACTGGGGCCATCATCAACACAGTTATACTGAGGCCATCATCAACACAGTTATACTGAGGCCATCATCAACACAGTTACACTGGGGCCATCATCAACACAGTTACACTGAGGCCATCATCAACACAGTTACACTGGGGCCATCATCAACACAGTTATACTGAGGCCATCATCAACACAGTTATACTGAGGCCATCATCAACACAGTTACACTGGGGCCATCATCAACACAGTTACACTGGGGCCATCATCAACACAGTTACACTGGGGCCATCATCAACACAGTTACACTGAGGCCATCATCAACACAGTTACACTGGGGCCATCATCAACACAGTTACACTGGGGCCATCATCAACACAGTTATACTGGGGCCATCATCAACACAGTTATACTGAGGCCATCATCAACACAGTTATACTGAGGCCATCATAACACAGTTATACTGAGGCCATCATCAACACCTGTAACAGTTATACTGGGGCCATCATCAACACCTGTAACAGTTACACTGAGGCCATCATCAACACCTGTAACAGTTACACTGAGGCCATCATCAACACCTGTAACAGTTACACTGAGGCCATCATCAACACCTGTAACAGTTACACTGAGGCCATCATCAACACAGTTACACTGGGGCCATCATCAACACAGTTATACTGAGGCCATCATCAACACAGTTATACTGAGGCCATCATCAACACCTGTAACAGTTACACTGAGGCCATCATCAACACCTGTAACAGTTATACTGGGGCCATCATCAACACCTGTAACAGTTACACTGAGGCCATCATCAACACCTGTAACAGTTACACTGAGGCCATCATCAACACCTGTAACAGTTACACTGAGGCCATCATCAACACCTGTAACAGTTACACTGAGGCCATCATCAACACCTGTAACAGTTACACTGAGGCCATCATCAACACCTGTAACAGTTACACTGAGGCCATCATCAACACAGTTACACTGAGGCCATCATCAACACAGTTACACTGAGGCCATCATCAACACCTGTAACAGTTACACTGAGGCCATCATCAACACAGTTACACTGAGGCCATCATCAACACAGTTACACTGAGGCCATCATCAACACCTGTAACACTGAGGCCATCATCAACACCTGTAACAGTTACACTGAGGCCATCATCAACACCTGTAACAGTTACACTGGGGCCATCATCAACACCTGTAACAGTTACACTGAGGCCATCATCAACACCTGTAACAGTTACACTGAGGCCATCATCAACACCTGTAACAGTTATACTGGGGCCATCATCAACACCTGTAACAGTTACACTGAGGCCATCATCAACACCTGTAAACGTTACACTGGGGCCATCATCAACACCTGTAACAGTTACACTGAGGCCATCATCAACACCTGTAACAGTTACACTGAGGCCATCATCAACACCTGTAACAGTTACACTGAGGCCATCATCAACACAGTTACACTGAGGCCATCATCAACACAGTTACACTGGGGCCATCATCAACACCTGTAAACGTTACACTGGGGCCATCATCAACACCTGTAACAGTTACACTGAGGCCATCATCAACACCTGTAACAGTTACACTGAGGCCATCATCAACACCTGTAACAGTTATACTGGGGCCATCATCAACACCTGTAACAGTTACACTGAGGCCATCATCAACACCTGTAAACGTTACACTGGGGCCATCATCAACACCTGTAACAGTTACACTGAGGCCATCATCAACACCTGTAACAGTTACACTGAGGCCATCATCAACACCTGTAAACGTTACACTGGGCCCATCATCAACACCTGTAACAGTTACACTGAGGCCATCATCAACACCTGTAACAGTTACACTGAGGCCAGTTTAACACCTGTAACAGTTACACTGAGGCCATCATCAACACCTGTAACAGTTACACTGAGGCCATCATCAACACCTGTAACAGTTACACTGAGGCCAGTTTAACACCTGTAACAGTTACACTGAGGCCATCATCAACACAGTTACACTGGGGCCATCATCAACACCTGTAACAGTTACACTGAGGCCAGTTTAACACCTGTAACAGTTACACTGAGGCCATCATCAACACAGTTACACTGGGCCCATCATCAACACCTGTAACAGTTACACTGAGGCCATCATCAACACCTGTAACAGTTACACTGAGGCCAGTTTAACACCTGTAACAGTTACACTGAGGCCATCATCAACACAGTTACACTGGGCCCATCATCAACACCTGTAACAGTTACACTGAGGCCATCATCAACACCTGTAACAGTTACACTGAGGCCAGTTTAACACCTGTAACAGTTACACTGGGGCCATCATCAACACCTGTAACAGTTACACTGAGGCCAGTTTAACAAACACACACTTGGGCTGCATCTGAAATGACTCCCTATTCCTCATATAGTCCACTTCTGTCGGTAACCAGGGTCGTGTTCATAGACACGTAATGGAGTGAAACACAGAGGTGTCTCAACCGTTTAAAAAAAAAACTATATTTCCTTTTCCATTGCAAAACAATTGGCTACGGTGTGTCCTGATGAACATGCCCCAGGTCTAGCCTTACCTGAGAGGAAGAGACTGTGGCAGAGCAGCTCCTGTTGCCTGGTGTTGATGCAGTGCAGGAAGTGACCAGACAGGTAGACTACCACGTAGTAACCTGGGCAGAGAACAGCAGGCTAGTCTACATTTATTCATCAGCTATCTTCGACAAGCCTCAAATGTTTTTGGTTGGTTTATTTGTTTGTTCTCTTATGTAAATGTCTACTATACAATAACAATAAACATCTTATCACAAATAACTCCTAAAACCACTTCCTCAGTCCCAAGTAGAAGTAGCACTATCAGGGGCTGTGATAGGATGGATGGGCTGTGTGGGAGTGTTCCAGTAGGTTCTGAAGGGGTTGTGATAGGATGGATGGGCTGTGTGAGAGTGTTCCAGTAGGTTCTGAAGGGGTTGTGATAGGATGTATGGGCTGTGTGAGAGTGTTCCAGTAGGTTCTGAAGGGGTTGTGATAGGATGTATGGGCTGTGTGAGAGTGTTCCAGTAGGTTCTGAAGGGGTTGTGATAGGATGGATGGGCTGTGTGAGAGTGTTCCAGTAGGTTCTGAAGGGGTTGTGATAGGATGTATGGGCTGTGTGAGAGTGTTCCAGTAGGTTCTGAAGGGGTTGTGATAGGATGTATGGGCTGTGTGAGAGTGTTCCAGTAGGTTCTGAAGGGGTTGTGATTGGAAGGGTGGGCTGTGTAGGAGTGTTCCAGTAGGTTCTGAAGGGGTTGTGATAGGATGGATGGACTGTGTGGGAGTGTTCCAGCAGGTTCTGAAGGGGCTGTGATAGGATGGACAGGACGTCTGTGAGACAGATGTGTTGACTGACCTATAGGGATGAAGAGAGGGAGGAGATCTGTACTACATGGACTAGGGGTGCCATCCAGAGCCACTGAGAACGTTTTACTGCAGCCTGTAGAGGGCAGAGAGGCTCTGGTAGATTACAATGTACAACTTGAAACTTTGAAGAACTTAGGATTTTCCCTGACGGAACTTAATTAGTCATTTGTGAATAATGTATGGAACTAATGCAACATGGTAAGACGTATAATACTGAACCTCTGTGCACCAGGACTATGGTGTATGTGATCTCCTGGTTGACACAAGCAGGCTGGCTGTAACACACACACATACTCCCTGCAATCAACAGTAAGGAGCAGGTATTAAAACAACCAATTACACTAACAACAAATTAATACAAAGAAGAAGAAGAAGCAGAAGCTAAACCAGAAGAAGAAGTAGAAGCAGAACCAGAAGAAGCAGAACCAGAAGAAGAAATAGAAGCAGAAGAAGAAGCAGAACCAGAAGAAGAAATAGAAGCAGAAGAAGAAGCAGAACCAGAAGAAATAGAAGCAGAAGAAGCAGAACAGAAGAAGAACCAGAGGAAGCAGAACCAGAAGAACCAGAACAAGCAGAAGAAGAAGAAGCAGAACCAGAAGAAGCAGAACCAGAACCAGAAGAAGCAGAACCAGAAGAACCAGAAGAAGCAGCAGAACCAGAAGCAAAAGAAGAAGCAGCACCAGAAGAAGAACCAGAAGAAGTAGCAGAAGGATAGCATTTTAACAATGTGGTATTGATTGGGGTCTTATTAAAAGCAACAGTGTTTTATTGGTTGAATCTTGAATGTCATTTTGAATAAGTAGCACAGTGAAGTGATTATGATCCTGGCCCCGGGCCGTCGTCAACCATCTTTAGATTTGATAGGCCTTTCAAAGAAACACACATTATTTTTACGATTGGGAAGCCTGCAGCATTTCCAATTGTGCAGCTTGACTAATGCAATCTTGAGAATTGAGAAGTTGTATTAAATCTGGGCTCTGTGAAGGGAGTGTGATTGTGCTGGTGGTGGACTGAACTGTCCATTGATCAAGGAGTGACACAGTTCATCTAGATCACAGTAGCTACAGCACTTACCCTCTGTTTCCATTCACGTCCCATGTCAAACAAAAAGTAACGACAAACTCAATGAAAGAGGAATGTTCTCCGAGCATAGAACATTATCAACACAGTACAGTACGGAGGTCAATCAGTTTATGTTCAACCAAAACCTGCCTGTGATATTGGTGATCACCACCATCCTCATCTCCTCCCGTTCCTGCTGCGTCTCTTGGTGATGGTCAAAGCCCAGGTTAACAAACCTAGGAGGTCAGACACACAAGGTGTTATCCATACAGCATGACGAGGAATGGCTGAATATTGATGAACTGTTTTCAGGAAATACACAGTTTAGCTGAAAAGTTATCTTATTTCATTTCACTTTTCATTCTGACCTCATACAGCTGAAAGGGTTAGAGGGCACCTCCAGGACGAGCTCAAACTGTCAGAAAGAGGAAGCGTTAAGTAGCCTGACCTGAAATCAAACACTACCCATGAAGTGTTCCTGATTGAATGATTTCTGCTGCTAAGTCTCACCAAGGTCTCACAGTTGTGGTCATGGCCGAATTGAACACATTTCAGCACAGCTTTTTCCTGACAGAGAAAGAAGGGAGGTCGTTATTGCGTTATCAGGAGGAATTTCTGCATTCTTCTTCACAATTCAAAAGAAACAGAACATGTTAATTTAAGGTGTTGTTGCCCAGGTCAGAGCCTACAGTGTGTTACCTACAGTACCAGTCAAAAGTCTGGACACACCTACTCATTCAAGGGTCTTTCTTTATTTTTATTATTTTCTACGTTGTAGAATAATAGTGAAGACATCAACACTATGAAATAACACATATGAAATCATGTAGTAACCTAATAAGTGTTAAACAAATCCAAATATATTTTATATTTGAGATTCTTTAAAGTAGCCACCCTACTTTGGTTTGTGCTTAGTGGGGACTATCATTTGTTTTTCAACAGGACAATGACCCAACACACCTCCAGGCTGGGTAAGGGCTATTTGACCATAGAGAGTGATGAAGTGCTGCATCAGATGACCTGGCTCTCCACAATCACCCGACCTCTACCCAATTGAGATGGTTTGGGATGAGTACGACCGCAGAGTGAAGGAAAAGCAGCCAACAAGTGCTCAACATATGTTGGAACTCCTTCAAGACTGTTGTAAAAGCATTCCAGGTGAAGCTGGTTGAGAGAATGCCAGTAGTGCAAAGCTGTCATCAAGGCAAAGGCTGGCTACTTTGAAGAATCTCAAATATAAAATATATTTAGATTTGTTTAACACTTTTTTGGTTACTACATGATTCCTTATGTGTTATTTGATAGTTTTGATGTCTTCACTATTATTCTTCAATGTAGAAAATAGTAAAAATATAGAAAAACCCTTGAATGAGTAGGTGTGTCCAGACTTTTGACTGGTACTGTATATATGGTATGTTACCCTGTGTGTGAGGTAGAAGAGTCTCTGTGTCTGGCTGTCCCACTGGACCCAGCTGAACTCCTCTGCCACCCTGTCTTTGGCCAGGCACTCTGGGTTCAACATCACCTGTTAGAACACCAGTCAACAGGAAGTGATGTCACTACGGAACAGTTGTATTCAATTCCAGCTCTCTATAGTCTGTGACAGTGTTTCTTACCACTCTGTAACCCTCTTGTTTGACCAGCATCACATGGAGCTGCTCCACATCTGAAAGGTCAAAGGTCAAAGTTCAAAGCCTAAACCCTGAAGGCCCAGTGGCCCTACCCTTCCAAAAACAGAGAACAGTGTCATCTAATGTCTTTGTACCATCATAGTTAAAAGCTGTGACCCTCAGAGATTCGACACCACTTCACCTCCCAGATACTCACAGCCATCTTCTGCTACCAGCAGCAGGTGACTCTCCAGCACGGAGTCCCTCTCTGTGTCTGGATGGAGGAACTGTATGAAACCAAAGATGACTGGTTAACATTCTTCGTAGTAGAACCAGGTTATAGCACATTGTTACATCAATGTAATAACAACCGAGGGGAAGCTTACTGTAATAGGTGTAACTGATAAGAGTACAGTAGAGCCCAAGTACAAAACAATAGAGCTCTATACCTGAACTCTGACCCGGCAGTCGACAGCCTTCAGGACCTTAGTGTTGTTAATGGGATGGATCTCAATGAGGAGGGTCAGACATTGTGAAACTAGGAGTAGACAATTGAAAGGTGTTATATATGGTAATGATTAACTTCACTGACCTGAAACAGCAGAAAACTGCTTCAGTGCCTGTGCTGCCCTTGTGATCACTGCTGCTCATTCCAACACACACAGGTGACCGATATAGTGCGGCCTACAGCCAATAGTTGTGTACAGTTTGAACCTGTCGTGTAGACTACACTTGAAACACTTAAAAACCTGTGGTGCATGTGTGGATAGATACTTCATAACATCCTGAATGTTACCCATCTGACTATTAGAGTTGTAGTGAATACAGCCACGGGTCTGTCTCCCTAAAGGCTCAGAGAGAACCAGGATATAGCTTACCACTTCCCTCTTCATAACATACTGTAGATTTACATGGTTTTCTGTCCAGTTGCATTTCTCTAATCTTCAGCTTCTGTGTTTGTTTGTATCAGAGTTGGGAGGTGTGTGTGTCAGTGTGTGTGTGTGTGTGTGTGTGTGTGTGTATGTGGGGCAGGGGGGGGGGGGGGGGGGGGTCGAGCCAAGGGGAGACAGGTACCTGGTCTGAGGCGCTCCTCTGTTCTTGTCCTCTGTGCCAAACTGACCGCTAAAAATGAGATTAAAAGACAAGTATGTGAGGTGATGTGGGTTCAGTGACGTGACTTCAATACAATGGCTCTTGGCTGTCGGCTCAGTCACAAGACATTGTTCCTCTCTCGTGATGATAAGATTCTCCCACGGGGTGATCACAATCTTGGACTGGAAATGTCAGTAGACTGTATGTAGGAAAACCTGTATCTAGTCTAACACTGACACACTAGGGGAGGAGACACTGGCTCAACACTTTAGTGAGGATCCTTGTTTCACTGTCTGTGTGTCTTTGTACTACGCATGTGTGTCACATAGAATTAGAATACCATGGATTCTAGAGTTTTATCTGTTCTACACCATAGAATTAGAATACCATGGATTCTAGAGTTTTATCTGTTCTACACCATAGAATACCATGGATTCTAGAGTTATCTGTTCTACACCATAGAATTAGAATACCATGGATTCTAGAGTTTTATCTGTTCTACACCATAGAATACCATGGATTCTAGAGTTATCTGTTCTACACCATAGAATTAGAATACCATGGATTCTAGAGTTTTATCTGTTCTACACCATAGAATTAGAATACCATGGATTCTAGAGTTTTATCTGTTCTACACCATAGAATTAGAATACCATGGATTCTAGAGTTTTATCTGTTCTACACCATAGAATTCAATAGAACAATTAAAGTATCTCTATGTTCTACACATTCTATTTCTAAGTCCATGAACAGGTCCTTACCCAGCAGAGTCTCCTCCTTATTCAGAGAACAGCTGCTGACACACACCTGCTTGTCAAATGTGTAGAGGAGCTGTGAAGAGAGGAGAGAGGGGTTAGGGGAGAGGTGAGAGGGGTAAGGGGACAGGGGTTAGGGGACAGGGGTTAGGGGTAAGGGGACAGGGGAGAGGGGTTAGGGCCCATGATGAACACTACAAACAGCTGGTGGTGATCAGGCAGTGTACTAGGAGTAACCTCACATTCCATTAAGACTATGGACTGGCATATATACACATACTCACCCACTCACTCACTCTTATTGTCACACACTCACAGTCAAACACACACAGTCACACACACACCCACACAGAGGAAGCTCTACCTTATTCAGTCTGGTATTGGGGTCGTATTTCCCGATCCTGGTGGTCCCTGTTTCCCCCTGAGAGATGAGAGGAGGGAGGAGGAAAGCCATTACGGCTCATAATGACTGTGTGTGTGTGTGTGTGTGTGTAATGACCTATACTTATGCCCATGACATCTCAGCTGTCTATGTGGGGCTTAACACTCCCTCACAGTCTGAGGATACTTTATGAACAACTCTATGTTATAAAGAAACGGAATACCTCTTAACCAGTAGCTCTTAACCAGTAGCTCTTAACCAGTAGCTCTTAACCAGTAGCTCTTAACCAGTAGCTCTTAACCAGTAGCTCTTAACCAGTATCTTATTCAGCTGCAGGGGTCTGTCATGAGTCTTTGGGCTTCTATTTGGAGCCTACGTCCCAGATCCCCATGGGCCCTGGTCAAAAGTAGTGCACTATAGGGAATAGGGTGCCATTGGGATGCTGCACTATAGGGAATAGGGTGCCATTGGGATGCTGCACTATAGGGTATAGGGTGCCATTGGGATGCTGCACTATAGGGAATAGGGTGCCATTGGGATGCTGCACTATAGGGTATAGGGTGCCATTGGGATGCTGCACTATAGGGAATAGGGTGTCATTGGGATGCTGCACTATAGGGTATAGGGTGCCATTGGGATGCTGCACTATAGGGTATAGGGTGCCATTGGGCTGCTGCACTATAGGGTATAGGGTGCCATTGGGCTGCTGCACTATAGGGTATAGGGTGCCATTGGGCTGCTGCACTATAGGGTATAGGGTGCCATTGGGATGCACCCTAGACAGAGAGAATGTCCCCACCACAATCCCGAAGAGCACACTGTTGGTTATGTGTGGAACGTCACGCTTGACATACCCATTATAATGCTATGTGAATGCCCCTTGCCCAGTGTCCACTTACTTTCCAGGAGTAGAGGACTCCTCCATCCCTTTCAATGTTGAGGATCCGAGTGTCAACGATCCCTGAGTATTCTGTAGTGGAAAAAATACATTTTGCCATTACATGTGTCACTACTATCATGGTATTTGTCACACATTGTCACCTTGTGCGTAAAGGCACAAAGTATACGTTTTGGATATCGGTCGAGCGATACAACCAGATAGCTCTTACCTTTGATCATTCCTACAGTCGCCTCTTTCTTAAATATACTTGACACCACATCCTGCTGCAAATCGAAAGTTGCGCTTAGTTGCAACATGTGTGCGGTTGACCTCCTCCACAACTTACTGATTTCCACGTCTATTATGCATCAAACACTTATGAAGAAATGCCTTCAATTAGAGCCTCCGCGATTTCACACTATCCGGAAGACGCCATCCCTATAGCCTGAAGTTACAACTTGACATACAATGCAGCATCATGTGATAGTTGTAAATAACGTTGTGATGATAGTCCAGTAGCCGTTTAAGCAGTGTTTTACGCACCGAAAACAAAGCAGAAGGCGTGATTTGAAAGGGAATCACTTCCCTTAAGATCTGCAGCCATACAGTAATTTACTCAACTTCACACCGAACAATATTCACAGCTCGCTGTGCCCTCTTCATAGAGCCCTCCCTCTCGGGTCAGACAGCGGAGACGCCCGCTCTGATAGGCCGGACAAGCGATCACTCCGGTGGCTCAGACTATCTCTCCGCCTTTGCTGCCTGCCTGGGCTGGGTGTCACCTGATTATGGACGACATATAAAATCAAGGAATGGAGGTGCTGTGCGACCACCAGAGGGTAAAACATACACAAACACAGAAGGCTATTTATTTAACATTCACAACAGCCTACTTTATCTTCGTTTTGCTATGTTGGTGTCTTTGTGTCCCTCATGCATTGTATCCTATTATTGAAAAGGTTACCCCATTGACCATTAAATCTACTAGTTTTAGCGCTATGTAATACTACCTGACAATAAATTAGGCTAGTTATATCAGCACTGTCTCAAGTTCGATTTTCATCAAATCTGCAACCTAGCTTTGTACCCACACGGTGGCGGTAGTGTATAGAAAACCTAATGCGAGCCGAACACTGTTCTGAATGAACCTACAGTAACTTATTTATTAATTTATTTAACCTTTACTTAACTAGGCAAGTCAGTTAAGAACAAATTCTTATTTGTATTGACTGCCTACCAAACCTCTAACCCGGATGACGCTGGGCCAATTGTGCGCCGCCCTATGGGACTCCCAATCACGGCCGGTGGTGATACAGCCTGGAATCCAACCAGGATCTGTAGTGACTCCTCTCTCTAGCACTTAGTATACATTTCAAATGGAAACGTGTAAAACTGCTCAGATTATTAGGTATTGCATCAGCTACAACTACTGAGATACCATCAACATGACTCTAGACACATTATAACTGAGTTACCATCAACATGACTCTAGACACATTATAACTGAGTTACCATCAACATGATTCTAGACACATTATAACTGAGTTACCATCAACATGACTCTAGACACATTATAACTGAGTTACCATCAACATGACACATTATAACTGAGTTACCATCAACATGACTCTAGACACATTATAACTGAGTTACCATCAACATGACTCTAGACACATTATAACTGAGTTACCATCAACATGACTCTAGACACATTATAACTGATGTACCATCAACATGACTCTAGACACATTATAACTGAGTTACCATCAACATGACACATTATAACTGAGTTACCATCAACATGACTCTAGACACATTATAACTGAGTTACCATCAACATGACTCTAGACACATTATAACTGAGATACCATCAACATGACTCTAGACACATTATAACTGAGTTACCATCAACATGACTCTAGACACATTATAACTGATATACCATCAACATGACTCTAGACACATTATAACTGAGTTACCATCAACATGACTCATATAATGTCCAATTATCTTACAGTAATTAACATCCTCTTCCTGGTGTATGGTTGACTTCCTGGGAGGTCCTAGAGACGGCCCTGGGAGTGTACATTGTTGTAGTTTCCTGTAGGCACAGGTCTAGGATCAGCTTGTGTACCTACAGTGTATAGAAGTGATGGTGAGTGTATCTACAATGGTCCGTACCTGCATTGGACATGGCTTCATTCTATTGTTGAGCTGGTGTGACTCAGTAATGACTGGTACTCACTGTGCATGTGGGGAATGTTGGTTTTGTAGATTTTGTGAGTCAATGTCCTCATTAGGAGGGAATTTATTTGAATTGAACTATGACTGGACATACTGTCAGTGTGAGTTTCCTTACCGCCAAGCCTTCATACCAGACCAGTGTGTTTCAGGCTTTGATACATCCCTATCTGTATAAGGAATAGGGTGCCATTTAGGGAATAGGAATGCATTTAGGGAATAGGAATGCATTTAGGGAATAGGGTGCCATTTAGGGAATAGGAATGCATTTAGGGAATAGGAATGCATTTAGGGAATAGGGTGCCATTTAGGGAATAGGGTGTCATTTAGGGAATAGGGTGCCATTTAGGGAATAGGGTGTCATTTAGGGAATAGGGTGCCATTTAGGGAATAGGGTGCCATTTAGGGAATAGGGGGCCATTTAGGGAATACGGTGCCATTTAGGGAATAGGGTGCCATTTAGGGAATACGGTGCCATTTAGGGAATAGGGTGCCATTTAGGGAATAGGGTGCCATTTAGGGAATAGGGTGCCATTTAGGGAATAGGGTGCCATTTAGGGAATACGGTGCCATTTAGGGAATAGGGTGCCGTTTAGGGAATAGGATGCTATTTAGGGAATAGTGTCACGCCCTGGTCATAGTATTTTGTGTTTTCTTTATTATTTTGGTCAGGCCAGGGTGTGACATGGGTTATTTATGTGGTGTGTTTTGTCTAGGGTTTTTTTGTAGGTTATGGGATTGTGGTTTAATGAAGTAGTCTAGGTTAGTCTATGGTTGCCTAGAGTGGTTCTCAATCAGAGGCAGGTGTTTATCGTTGTCTCTGATTGGGAACCATATTTAGGCAGCCATATTCTTTGAGTGTTTCGTGGGTGATTGTTTCCTGTCTCTGTTGCACCAGATAGGGCTGTTTCGGTTTTTCACGGTTATTGTATATTGTTTGTATTTTTAATCTTTTATTAAAGATGTTTATGAATAACCACGCTGCATTTTGGTCCTCCTCTCTTTTGATAGAAGAAAACCGTAACAAATAGGATGCCATTTAGGGAATAGGGTGCCATTTAGGGAATAGGATGCCATTTAGGGAATAGGATGCCATTTAGGGAATAGGGTGCCATTTAGGGAATAGGATGCCATTTAGGGAATAGGGTGCCATTTAGGGAATAGGATGCCATTTAGGGAATAGGATGCCATTTAGGGAATAGGATGCCATTTAGGGAATAGGATGCCATTTAGGGAATAGGGTGCTATTTAGGGAATAGGATGCCATTTAGGGAATAGGATGCTCTTTAGGGAATAGGATGCCATTTAGGGAATAGGGTGCTCTTTAGGGAATATGGTGCTATTTAGGGAATAGGATGCTCTTTAGGGAATATGGTGCTATTTAGGGAATATGGTGCTATTTAGGGAATATGGTGCTATTTAGGGAATAGGATGCTCTTTAGGGAATATGGTGCTATTTAGGGAATATGGTGCTATTTAGGGAATAGGATGCTCTTTAGGGAATAGGATGCACTTTAGGGAATATGGTGCCATTTAGGGAATATGGTGCTATTTAGGGAATATGGTGCTATTTAGGGAATATGGTGCTATTTAGGGAATATGGTGCTATTTAGGGAATAGGATGCTCTTTAGGGAATAGGATGCTCTTTAGGGAATATGGTGCCATTTAGGGAATATGGTGCTATTTAGGGAATAGGGTGCTATTTAGGGAATATGGTGCTATTTAGGGAATAGGATGCTATTTAGGGAATAGGGTGCTCTTTAGGGAATAGGGTGCCATTTAAGATGCAAACCTAGAACCGTACAGTTGTCATTCATAACATGCACTTGACCTTTCATTCAACCTCTGTTGAACGTTCTAAAAATATTGCTCAGTTTGATGAAAACCAAAATCTCTGCATTTCAAGCAGATGTGTGTTCAGTGTTCATAGAAGACTAGAGAGACCAAAGTCTCCTCTGACCCAGAGACCAACACACCCCAGATGAGGTCGGTGATTCACAGCCTAACAACAGCTAACCCAGGAACAACACTGCTGCAGCCAACCAGACAGCGCTTCCTGAAGACAGGATAGTCTGTGGCGGCATCTAAAATGGCACCCTGTTCCCTATATAGTGCACTACTTTTTGATTAGGGCCCTATGTGCCCTCTGGTCAAAAGTAGTGTACTATATAGGGATCGTGGTGCTATTTCAGACACACTGTGGGTCTGGATTGAGGCATGGCGGCACCCATGCCACCACACCATCGCCATCCTCTCGACAGGGTGGGCACGTCGGGGTGGGGTAGGGTGGTGGGCACGTCGGGGTGGGGTAGGGGGTGGGCACGTCGCGGTGGGTAGGGTGGTGGGCCCGTCGGGGTGGGGTAGGGTGGTGGGCACGTCGGGGTGGGGTAGGGGGGTGGGCACGTCTTTCTTTAGTTTGAGTTTTCAGTTCCATTATTGTTTGATGGATGGCCTGTTCCAGCTGGTTCTGTTCTGCCAGTGGGTTCTCATGTGTTTGTGTTTCTGTTCAGAACTGCGGTTCAGTCCGTGAGGGACTCTTCCTCCCATGGCCGTGCAGGACCTTGGAAAAACACAGAATACACACACATGGCTTACACGACACATGGCTCTCTCTCACACACACGCACACACACACACACACACACACACACACACACACACACATACACACACACACACACACACACACACACACACACACACACACACGCACACACGCACACAAGGCTCACAAACACACACACACAGATACATGCACACACAGGTCACAAACACACACACACAGATACACACACACACACACACACACACACACACACACACACACACACACACAGCTCTCACACATACAGGCCGGGGCAGCAATTATGTGGAGGTTCTAAATCTGACAGAGGGACCGACCGCCTCCATCTGGCTCTCAGCAGAATGGGAGAGACAGTCGTGGTGGACGGGCCCCTGTTGTGTGTGTGTGTGTGTGTGTGTGTGTGTGTGTGTGTGTGTGTGTGTGTGTGTGTGTGTGTGTGTGTGTGTGTGTGTGTGTGTGTGTGTGTGTGTGTGTGTGTGTGTGTGTGTGGTGAAAATCAGAGAGTTAAGAATGAAACAGACATATGATTTAGGACAGACACAGGCAGCCTGGAGTCTGAGGGGTTGGTGTGGGTCACATAGAGGGTGTCACTATACACACACACACACACACACACACACACACACACACACACACACACACACACACACACACACACACACACACACACACACACACATAGCACCCAATGCCACATAAGCCACAGCACCACTCCCTAAGCCCAATCCACACCCACGCTCCCACTACCCCTCTGTTTCTGTTCTTTGCGTGGGTGAATATTGACACCCATGTTGTTTCTATTCTTTGTGTGGGTGAATATGGACTCCCATGTTGTTTCTGTTCTTTGTGTGGGTGAATATGGACTCCCATGTTGTTTCTATTCTTTGTGTGGGTGAATATGGACTCCCATGTTGTTTCTATTCTTTGTGTGGGTGAATATGGACTCCCATGTTGTTTCTGTTCTTTGTGTGGGTGAATATGGACTCCCATGTTGTTTTTATTCTTTGTGTGGGTGAATATGGACTCCCATGTTGTTTTTATTCTTTGCGTGGGTGAATATGGACTCCCATGTTGTTTCTATTCTTTGTGTGGGTGAATATGGACTCCCATGTTGTTTCTGTTCTTTGTGTGGGTGAATATGGACTCCCATGTTGTTTCTATTCTTTGTGTGGGTGAATATGGACTCCCATGTTGTTTCTATTCTTTGTGTGGGTGAATATGGACTCCCATGTTGTTTCTGTTCTTTGTGTGGGTGAATATGGACTCCCATGTTGTTTTTATTCTTTGTGTGGGTGAATATGGACTCCCATGTTGTTTTTATTCTTTGCGTGGGTGAATATGGACTCCCATGTTGTTTTTATTCTTTGCGTGGGTGAATATGGACTCCCATGTTGTTTCTATTCTTTGTGTGGGTGAATATGGACTCCCATGTTGTTTCTGTTCTTTGTGTGGGTGAATATGGACTCCCATGTTGTTTCTATTCTTTGTGTGGGTGAATATGGACTCCCATGTTGTTTCTATTCTTTGTGTGGGTGAATATGGACTCCCATGTTGTTTCTATTCTTTGTGTGGGTGAATATGGACTCCCATGTTGTTTCTATTCTTTGTGTGGGTGAATATGGACTCCCATGTTGTTTCTATTCTTTGTGTGGGTGAATATGGACTCCCATTCTGTTTAGGTTTCCAAAATATGAACAAGAAAGGATTCTGTTCCAGAGGCCTCTGTCAACTCAAGGCACCTGGATTCAGTGAAGGTTAGGAGTGTTGCAGCCTCTTCCATCTCTCTTTCTGTCAACTCAAGGCACCTGGATTCAGTGAAGGTTAGAAGTGTTGCAGCCTCTTCCATCTCTCTTTCTGTCAACTCAAGGCACCTGGATTCAGTGAAGGTTAGAAGTGTTGCAGCCTCTTCCATCTCTCTTTCTGTCAACTCAAGGCACCTGGATTCAGTGAAGGTTAGAAGTGTTGCAGCCTCTTCCATCTCTTTGCTGACTGTTGTTCTATCTTTTGATAGTTCCAGAACCAGTGATATTCCTACAGCCTTCTGTATCTGGTAGGGATATCATTTACAGAGAGCCCATACTGAACCCAGTGTGTCTCTGCGTTGACACATTGACTGTCTTTCTGTTTGTACTGCAAGTATAGTGTAATTGATGTGTATATAGGTATAGTGTAATTTATGTGTATATAGGTATAGTGTAATTGATGTGTATATAGATATAGTGTAATTGATGTGTATATAGGTATAGTGTAATTGATGTGTATATAGGTATAGTGTAATTGATGTGTATGAATAGTGTAATTGTTGTGTATATAGATATAGTGTAATTGATGTGTATATAGGTATAGTGTAATTGATGTGTATATAGGTATATTGTAATTGATGTGTATATAGATATAGTGTAATTGATGTGTATATAGGTATAGTGTAATTGATGTGTATATAGGTATAGTGTAATTGATGTGTATATAGGTATAGTGTAATTGATGTGTATATAGGTATAGTGTAATTGATGTGTATATAGGTATATTGTAATTGATGTGTATATAGATATAGTGTAATTGATGTGTATATAGGTATAGTGTAATTGATGTGTATATAGGTATAGTGTAATTGATGTGTATATAGGTATAGTGTAATTGATGTGTATATAGGTATAGTGTAATTGATGTGTATATAGGTATAGTGTAATTGATGTGTATGAATAGTGTAATTGTTGTGTATATAGATATAGTTGTCACGTTCTGACCTTAATTTCCTTTGTTTTGTATGTATTTAGTATGGTCAGGGCGTGAGTTGTGTGGGCAGTCTATGTTTGTTTTTCTATGATTTGGGTATTTCTATGTTTCGGCCTAGTATGGTTCTCAATCAGAGGCAGGTGTCATTAGTTGTCTCTGATTGAGAATCATACTTAGGTAGCCTGGGTTTCACTGTGTGTTTGTGGGTGATTGTTCCTGTCTCCGTGTTTGCACCAGATAGGGCTGTTTTAGGTTTTCACGTTTCTTGTTTTTGTTAGTTTATTCATGTATAGTTCCTTTATTAAAGAACATGAATAACCACCACGCTGCATTTTGGTCCGCCTCTCCTTCACCACAGGAAAACCATTACAGAAGTGTAATTGATGTGTATATAGGTATAGTGTAATTGATGTGTATGAATAGTTTAATTTATTTTTCTCTAGATACTGTACATTCGGAAAGTATTCACACCCCGTGCTTAAGACCAGCCCTTAGCCGTGGTATATTGGCCGTATACCACACCCCCTGGGGCCTGATTGCTTGAGTATAGTGTAATTGATGTGTATATAGATAGTGTGATTATTGTTTGTTGATGTGTTCATGCAGGGCTCGTCTGTGAAAGACACTTAGGGTGGTCTCAGCATGACCCCTGCTTAAATAAAGGTCATATAAAATAATAATAACAATAATAATAACAATAATAAAAATAATAATAACAATAATAATAATAATAATAATAATAATAATTACAATAATAATAATAACAATAATAATAATAATAATAACAATAATAATAATAATAATAATAATAATAATAACAATAATAATAATAACAATAATAATAATAATAACAATAATAATAATAATAATAATAATAACAATAATAATAATAATAACAACAACAATAATAATAATAATAATAACATTAATAATAATAATAATAATAATAACAATAATAATAATAACAACAATAATAATAATAATAACATTAATAATAATAATAATAATAACAACAATAATAATAATAGCAATAATAATAATAACAATAATAATAATAATAATAACAATAATAATAATAATAATAATAATAATAACAACAATAACAATAATAGAGTAGAGATAGGAGAGGAGGAGAGGAGGAGCACTATGGGGACATTCTGTAGACATAGGAGAGATAGGAGAGGAGGAGAGGAGGAGCACTATGAGGACATGCTGTAGAGATAGGAGAGATAGGAGAGGAGGAGCACTATGAGGACATGCTGTAGACATAGGAGAGGAGGAGAGAAGGAGCACTATGAGGACATGCTGTAGACATAGGAGAGATAGGAGAGGAGGAGAGGAGGAGCACTATGAGGACATGCTGTAGAGATAGGAGAGATAGGAGAGGAGGAGCACTATGAGGACATGCTGTAGACATAGGAGAGGAGGAGAGAAGGAGCACTATGAGGACATGCTGTAGACGTAGGAGAGATAGGAGAGGAGGAGAGGAGGAGCACTATGAGGACATGCTGTAGACACAGGAGAGGAGGAGAGGAGGAGCACTATGGGGACATTCTGTAGACATAGGAGAGATAGGAGAGGAGGAGCACTATGAGGACATGCTGTAGAGATCGGAGAGATAGGAGAGGAGGAGCACGACGAGGACACTGTAGAGATAGGAGAGGAGGAGCACTATGAGGACATACTGTAGAGATGGGAGAGGAGGAGAGGAGGAGAGGAGGTGCACTATGAGGACATACTGTAGAGATGGGAGACGAGGAGAGGAGGAGAGGAGGTGCACTATGAGGACACTGTAGAGATGGGAGAGGAGGAGCACTATAAGGACATACTGTAGAGATAGGAGAGGAGGAGAGGAGGAGCACTATGAAGACATACTGTAGAGATGGGAGACGAGGAGAGGAGGAGAGGAGGTGCACTATGAGGACACTGTAGAGATGGGAGAGGAGGAGCACTATAAGGACATACTGTAGAGATAGGAGAGGAGGAGAGGAGGAGCACTATGAAGACATACTGTAGAGATATGAGAGAAGGAGCACTATGAAGACATACTGTAGAGCTATAGAGATAGGAGAGCTGTTTGCCATGAAAATACCTGCATTGTGAAACACACCTCTGTACCATGTTTTATAGCCTGGGGGCAGATATTTTACCCTCCACATATCTACAGCAGGCAGTTTCATGTTCACCTCTCTCTGTCTGCCTGGCTGGGAGCACCGCTCTCTGGTTGGCTGGGAGCTGGAGCTGCTATGAAAGGGTGTGCTCTGTGTTGTGAAATCTTGCAAAAGGTATAGCATTGACCACACATGTGCAAGCTGGCACTTTTACGAAACACCCAAATTGTACTGTAGGTTCTAAGTAGACATGTAAGGTGTCAGGAGAAAGCTGGTGGTCCTGGGTGACAGGGTGTGTGTGTGTGTGTGTGTGTGTGTGTGTGTGTGTGTGTGTGTGTGTGTGTGTGTGTGTGTGTGTGTGTGTGTGTGTGTGTGTGTGTGTGTGTGTGTGTGTGTGTGTGTGTGTGTGTGCAGGGGAGCCTCCCTCTTCTGGGCTTTGTTAGGGCTTGTCAGAGCATTCCACCGCTCAGCTGGTCTGCCTTGTATTCCCTGACGGCTGCATTCCTGCTTTTACACCCAAGAGAGAGAGAAAGAGAGAACGGGGGGATGAGAGAGGACCATAAGGTCCCTGTTAAAGACACACACACACACACAAACACACACGATTGTTGCTGATTACATTAGAATCATGTTGCCTTGGGAAATATGATGAAGTGGATACTGTGCTGTGTTTATGATCTGTTATACATACAGTATCTCTCTGATGATGGACCACCAGGACATTTCTCTCTCTTCTACTTGTGTCCCTCTTCTCTCTCCTCCTCTCTCCTCTTCTCTCTCCTCTTCTCTCTCCTCCTCTCTCTCCTCCTCTCTCTCTTCTTCTCTCTCCTCCTCTCTTCTATCGCCCCTTCTACTTCTTTCCCTCACTCTTCCTCTCTCTCTTCCTCTCTCTTCCTCTTCTCTACCCCCCTCTCATCTTCTCTCAAAGAGTTATGGAACATCCGCTCTCCTCCTCCTGTCCTCTCTCTCCCCTTCTCTCTCTTCTTCTATCTCATCTCTCCCCTTCTCTCTCTCCTCCTCTCTCCTACTCCTCTCCTCTCTCTCCCATTCTCTCTCTTCCTTATCTCTACCCCCCTCTCGTCCTCTCTCAAAGAGATACGGAACCTTCTCTCTCCTCCTCCTCTCCTCCCTCTCCCCTTATTTCTACTCCTCTCACCTCCTCTCTTCTATCTCCCCTACTCCATCTTTCCCTCACTCTTCCTCTCTCTCTTACTCTCTCTCTTTTCTCTCTTCCTCTTCTTTATCCCCCTCTCCTCCCTCAAAGCGATACGGAACCTCCTCTCTCCTCCTCCTGTTCTCTCTCACCCCTTCTCTCTCTCCTCCTCACTCCTCTCTCTCCCCTTCTCTCTCCTCCTCACTCCTCTCTCTCCCCTTCTCTCTCCTCCTCTCTCCTCTCTCTCCCCTCCTCTCTCCTCCTCTCACCTCTCTCTCCCCTCTCCTCCTCTCCTCTCTCTCCCCTTGTCTCTCTTTCTCTCTCCTCCTCTCTGAGAGAGGATCCTCCTCTCAGGCTCACTGATACATTCTCACACGACTAGACAATTGTTTTTCATTAATTGCATTATGAAGAACATCTGAAATGTTTCATAAAAAAACCTGTGAGAAACTATTTTCCAATGAATTCCTGTGAAATGTATATGAACCAATCATAGGCCTGTTAGTCTGGTTGGTTTCCTCATACTGAACTGTTGAACTGCATCATTCCATAGAGCTGGTGATGGAATCCCCACCAGTAGGGAGCCATATAACCCATGGTCTGTGTTCCATAGAGCTGGTGATGGAATCCCCACCACTATGGAGCCATATAACCCATGGTATGTGTTCCATAGAGCTGGTGATGGAATCCCCACCAGTAGGGAGCCATATAACCCATGGTCTGTGTTCCATAGAGCTGGTGATGGAATCCCCACCACTATGGAGCCATATAACCCATGGTCTGTGTTCCATAGAGCTGGTGATGGAATCCCCACCACTATGGAGCCATATAACCCATGGTCTGTGTTCCATAGAGCTGGTGATGGAATCCCCACCAGTAGGGAGCCATATAACCCATGGTCTGTGTTCCATAGAGCTGGTGATGGAATCCCCACCAGTAGGGAGCCATATAACCAATGGTCTGTGTTCCATAGAGCTGGTGATGGAATCCCCACCAGTAGGGAGCCATATAACCCATGGTCTGTGTTCCATAGAGCTGGTGATGGAATCCCCACCAGTAGGAAGCTATATAACCCATGGTCTGCGTTCCATAGAGCTGGTGATGGAATCCCCACCAGTAGGGAGCCATATAACCCATGGTCTGCGTTCCATAGAGCTGGTGATGGAATCCCCACCAGTAGGGAGCCATATAACCCATGGTCTGCGTTCCATAGAGCTGGTGATGGAATCCCCACCAGTAGGGAGCCATATAACCCATGGTCTGTGTTCCATAGAGCTGGTGATGGAATCCCCACCAGTAGGGAGCCATATAACCCATGGTCTGCATTCCATAGAGCTCTGGTCAAACGTAGTGAACTATATCGATGCGATTTGGGAGCATCCCGTGTCTGTTATGGTTCTGGGTTTTAATAGCACAGCACGCTAGAGAGGCTCGAGCCCTATCTGAAAAGGAAAGCATTCATCAGAGGTCAGGCTGGATTGGCCTCGCCGATGACGAGTCAACAACCTGAACAACTATTGGAATAACTGACTGAGGGATATCTGTCTCTGTAACTACTGGAATAACTGACTGAGGGATATCTGTCTCTGGAACTACTGGAATAACTGACTGAGGGATATATGTCTCTGTAACTACTGGAAGAACTGACTGAGGGATATCTGTCTCTGTAACTACTGGAATAACTGACTGAGGGGTATCTGTCTCTGTATGTTGTCTCTGGAATTACTGGAATAACTGACTGAGGGATATCTGTCTCTGGAACTACTGGAATAACTGACCGAGGGATATCTGTCTCTGGAACTACTGGAATAACTGACTGAGGGATATCTGTCTCTGTAACTACTGGAATAACTGACTGAGGGGTATCTGTCTCTGTATGTTGTCTCTGGAACTACTGGAGTAACTGACTGAGGGATATCTGTCTCTGGAACTAATGGAATAACTGACTGAGGGATATCTGTCTCTGTAACTACTGGAATAACTGACTGAGGGATATCTGTCTCTGGAACTACTGGAATAACTGACTGAGGGATATCTGTCTCTGTAACTACTGGAATAACTGACTGAGGGGTATCTGTCTCTGTATGTTGTCTCTGTAACTACTGGAATAACTGACTGAGGGATATTTGTCTCTGTAACTACTGGAATAACTGACTGAGGGATATCTGTCTCTGCAACTACTGGAATAACTGACTGAGGGATATCTGTCTCTGTAACTACTGGAATAACTGACTGAGGGGTATCTGTCTCTGTAACTACTGGAATAACTGACTGAGGGATATCTGTCTCTGTAACTACTGGAATAACTGACTGAGGGATATCTGTCTCTGTAACTACTGGAATAACTGACTGAGGGATATCTGTCTCTGCAACTACTGGAATAACTGACTGAGGGATATCTGTCTCTGTAACTACTGGAATAACTGACTGAGGGGTATCTGTCTCTGTATGTTGTCTCTGTAACTACTGGAATAACTGACTGAGGGATATCTGTCTCTGGAACTACTGGAATAACTGACTGAGGGATATCTGTCTCTGTAACTACTGGAATAACTGACTGAGGGGTATCTGTCTCTGTATGTTGTCTCTGTAACTACTGGAATAACTGACTGAGGGATATTTGTCTCTGTAACTACTGGAATAACTGACTGAGGGATATCTGTCTCTGCAACTACTGGAATAACTGACTGAGGGATATCTGTCTCTGTAACTACTGGAATAACTGACTGAGGGGTATCTGTCTCTGTAACTACTGGAATAACTGACTGAGGGATATCTGTCTCTGTAACTACTGGAATAACTGACTGAGGGATATCTGTCTCTGTAACTACTGGAATAACTGACTGAGGGATATCTGTCTCTGCAACTACTGGAATAACTGACTGAGGGATATCTGTCTCTGTAACTACTGGAATAACTGACTGAGGGGTATCTGTCTCTGTATGTTGTCTCTGTAACTACTGGAATAACTGACTGAGGGGTATCTGTCTCTGTAACTACTGGAATAACTGACTGAGGGATATCTGTCTCTGTAACTACTGGAATAACTGACTGAGGGATATCTGTCTCTGTATGTTGTCTCTGGAACTACTGGAATAACTGACTGAGGGGTATCTGTCTCTGTATGTTGTCTCTGTAACTACTGGAATAACTGACTGAGGGATATCTGTCTCTGTAACTACTGGAATAACTGACTGAGGGATATCTGTCTCTGTAACTACTGGAATAACTGACTGAGGGATATCTGTCTCTGTATGTTGTCTCTGGAACTACTGGAATAACTGACTGAGGGGTATCTGTCTCTGTATGTTGTCTATACCACCTCTCTCTCTCCTTCCGCTCTCACTTTCTCACTCAGAAATCCCACTGTTTCAACACACTCAATTAAAGTCAATGAAAATCAAAGGTCTTTATTGGCATGGGAAATAATAAACAAAAGTGACAAACAATAAAAATGAACAGTAAACATTACACTCACAAACGTTTCAAATGAATAGAGACATTTCAAATGTCATATTATGTCTATGTACAGTAATTACTGTACAAGTAAAGTACAAGTAGTGATCTTTTTGTTTTCTCAGAAGTGCCAGTAGGGTTACTGAGCATGTTAGGAACACTGAGGGAACGCTGAAGGAATTGTGACCTCATCTCTGTGAGATGGTCATCGCATTGCCCACACGCCTTTCCCTGCAGTGAATGATGAGCAGATAGACGCCTGGAAATGCAGAGTAATAACTATGTATGTACTATGACTGAGACATGTGGTTGTCTCACGTAGCTATCTGAAGATGAATGCACTAACTGGAAATCACTGTGGATGAGAGCATCAGCTAAAGGACTCAAATGTAATAGCCTCCTGTCAATGTGCAAATTACAAATGACGGACTCCTTGTTCCCAATATAGTGCCCTACCTCAGACCAGAGCCGCGTAGGGATATCTGGTCAAAAGTAGTGCCCTACCTCAGACCAGAGCCGCGTAGGGATATCTGGTCAAAAGTAGTGCCCTACCTCAGACCAGAGCCGCGTAGGGATATCTGGTCAAAAGTAGTGCCCTACCTCAGACCAGAGCCGCGTAGGGATATCTGGTCAAAAGTAGTGCCCTACCTCAGACCAGAGCCGTAGTGCCCTACCTCAGACCAGAGCCCGCGTAGGGATATCTGGTCAAAAGTAGTGCCCTACCTCAGACCAGAGCCCGCGTAGGGATATCTGGTCAAAATTAGTGCCCTACCTCAGACCAGAGCCGCGTAGGGATATCTGGTCAAAAGTAGTGCCCTACCTCAGACCAGAGCCCGCGTAGGGATATCTGGTCAAAAGTAGTGCCCTACCTCAGACCAGAGCCCGCGTAGGGATATCTGGTCAAAAGTAGTGCACTATAAAGGGAATAGGTTTTGAGACAGAGCCAGTGTAATTAAAATGTTTCCAAATATCATAAAATGAGGAAAGAGTATTGGGTGGGTGAGAAGAACACAGCGGGACAGAAGAAGTAACGTTTGTTTTCTTTAAAAGCTCGAGAACTGAGCTACTTCTATCCTGCTCTCTGAGTTCAAACAGCCACTCATTGGACATGAGGGGACATGAGGGGACCTGAGCAGTCCTCCAGGCTTCGGCCTGCCAGTGTGTGTCTATAAGCCAGGCTAGCTGGCTCCTTTACAGCTTGGTCTCCTCTGCCCCCCCCCCCCCCCCCCCCCCTCCCCAGACTAGCCTGAATGGGGGTTTTGTTGTCATTTATAAAGCCTGAGGAAAGATAGGAGGGCAGGCTCCTTTTGGAGGCAGCTCTGACCATGGTGCTGCTTGAGTGTTTCTTGGATGTCAGGGCGAACTGCTACTGAGAGGAATTAATCATGAATAAGCCTCTATTTAGCTCTTTAGTCTGGTGATGATTCAATTCAGAATATAAATCCACCATGATTCCTGTGTGACAAACACTGCAGGCTGAAACTCTCCCTGTGAGTTTGTAGGTTACTGAACATCTTGTATATATTAAAACATATCCTAATAAAATGTAAAAATATATATATATATATATATTTATACAGTACAACATTTCCACAGCTCCCGGTGCAGAACACAAAGTCCATTATGAAAACACATGTAGGACAGTCAGTCTACCTTTGCGTAGTTGTGAGATAGTTGTCCTGTTTAAGCAGTAGCAGCAGGCCAGTCTGATGATGAATTAAATTACGGTCCCTCATTTGTGGTGAAAATGTGTCATGTGAGACAGTGAGAATTTTGTATTTGTTTTATTTTGTTGAACCTTTATTTAACTAGACAAGCCAGTGAAGAACAAATTCTTATTTACAATGACGGCCCACCCCGGCCAAACCCTAACCCGGACAACACTGGGCCAATTGTGCGCCGCCCTGTGGGACTCCCAATCACGGCTGGTTGTGATACAGCCTGGAATCTAACCAGGGTCTGTAGTGATGCCTCTAGCACTGAGATGCAGCGCCTTAGACAGCTGAGCCACTCGGGAGCCCCAATTAGAATTAGAATGTTTCTGGACTAAAGACATGTTCTAAACTGCTCTGACCTAGACATGAGACAAATCCTATGACAGCTCTAACTATGAGTGTACAAGTTGTTGGGAGAAATATGCAGCTCACAAATGGTTTACTGTGCTTGTTAGACCTACTAGTTTGATTGTGCTGTTACGCATGTAGATGGTTATAACTCTGAGGAGCACGGCCATTACAAGCAATATGATACAAATAATGGTAGATGGAAGTGGTCAATGCATATTTATACACAAACACACACACGCACGCAGGAATGCACACACCCACCCACACATACATACATACATACACACCCCCTCACACCCAGTCTGCAATAATACAGAACTGTCTGAACTCAGAGCAAAAATATAATGTGTAGTCAGTAAATATCATGTGTAGTCAGTAAATATCATGTGTAGTCAGTAAATATCATGTGTAGTCAGTAAATCCCATGTGTAGTCAGTAAATCCCATGTGTAATCAGTAAATATCATGTGTAGTCAGTAAATATCATGTGTAGTCAGTAAATATCATGTGTAGTCAGTAAATCCCATGTGTAGTCAGTAAATATCATGTGTAGTCAGTATATCCCATGTGTAGTCAGTAAATATCATGTGTAGTCAGTAAATCCCATGTGTAGTCAGTAAATCCCATGTGTAGTCAGTAAATATCATGTGTAGTCAGTAAATCCTATGTGTAGTCAGTAAATCCCATGTGTAGTCAGTAAATATAATGTGTAGTCAGTAAATCCCATGTGTAGTCAGTAAATATCATGTGTAGTCAGTAAATATCATGTCAGTAAATATAATGTGTAGTCAGTAAATATCATGTGTAGTCAGTAAATATCATGTGTAGTCAGTAAATATAATGTGTAGTCAGTAAATCCCATGTGTAGTCAGTAAATATAATGTGTAGTCAGTAAATCCCATGTGTAGTCAGTAAATCCCATGTGTAGTCAGTAAAAATCATGTGTAGTCAGTAAATATCATGTGTAGTCAGTAAATATCATGTGTAGTCAGTAAATATAATGTATAGTCAGTGTAGTCAGTAAATATCATGTGTAGTCAGTAAATATCATGTGTAGTCAGTAAATATCATGTGTAGTCAGTAAATCCCATGTGTAGTCAGTAAATCCCATGTGTAGTCAGTAAATCCCATGTGTAGTCAGTAAATCCCATGTGGAGTCAGTAAATCCCATGTGTAGTCAGTAAATATAATGTGTAGTCAGTAAATATCATGTGTAGTCAGTAAATCCCATGTGTAGTCAGTAAATCCCATGTGTAGTCAGTAAATCCCATGTGTAGTCAGTAAATCCCATGTGTAGTCAGTAAATATCATGTGTAGTCAGTAAATCCCATGTGTAGTCAGTAAATATCATGTGTAGTCAGTAAATATCATGTGTAGTCAGTAAATATAATGTGTAGTCAGTAAATCCCATGTGTAGTCAGTAAATCCCATGTGTAGTCAGTAAATCCCATGTGTAGTCAGTAAATCCCATGTGTAGTCAGTAAATCCCATGTGTAGTCAGTAAGTATCATGTGTAGTCAGTAAATATCATGTGTAGTCAGTAAATATAATGTGTAGTCAGTAAATCCCATGTGTAGTCAGTAAATCCCATGTGTAGTCAGTAAATCCCATTAGTGTAGTCAGTAAATCCCATGTGTAGTCAGTAAATCCCATGTGTAGTCAGTAAATCCCATGTGTAGTCAGTAAATCCCATGACGGTTAAAATGAAGTTAAAATTGCAGACGGTTATAAAGAAAACAAATAAATAAGGCAAAATTCATCTCCATGGAAACAAGAGAATGGCGATGTATTTCTTTACAGACTGTCAGTCAGTGGGGGGTAGTAGCTCATAATGCCTTGTCATGCTAACACAACTATCAAATCTGCAGTCATTCAAACGGGAAGTTGGGCAAGTTACGATTGACCTCTAACTAGGATATCCCCCGAGTTTACCCCACAGCGTCTGTTACAATGGGAGGAGGGAGGACCCAGTGAAGCCTCTCAGAGGGGTCTGTCTGTGACATGAAAGTGACCGGTTGAGGGGGAAGACTTTGAAGTACCTTGTCGAGGAGATCTGTAAACAAACAGGAACTAGACCCAGGCTGTTTTTCATTCCCCTGCAAAAAGAGTGGTTCAGGGGTGTGTGATGTCATCCTCCTTCATATGCTGTCTTTTTGACACCCTATCCCAAATAATATATATATATATATATATAATAATACAGCAGTGACCTACATTTGACCAGAGACAAATAGTAAATTAGTACACATGTGCTTTTAGATTTAACCTGTGTTCTCGTGTTACAGTACAAAATGAATCTGTCTCTCAAGTGACGTGAACGTAAGTGAAAGAGTGGTGTTTGTGAGAGAGAGGGAATGCACTGCCCGGCCTTTCATTTCTTAACTTCTACAGGTCAAGAATGCTTCCTGACACTGTGGATGCCTGTGTATTTGAGATCACAGAGGAAGACACAGTTAGACAGAAAAGAGACGGCCGAGGACACAGAACCATGTCCATCCAGGATATTATTAGGCAACTGTATCATTTTAACCACATGAAAGATTGATTTTTTTTTTCGTAATCATTTCACAATATAGGGGAGAACACTATGCACCAATCCATTGTAACAATTGCATTACAGCAAAACCTAAGAAGGAAGCGCTAAATAGAATTTAACCAATGAGAGAGAAGAACAGGAGACATAGTGATTGACGTGAGCGTCGCCCACTTAATTTATTGACATTTTAGATTGACGTAACGTATTCACCAATCACGTACTAATTTCTTGAAGCTACGGACCAATTACAGTAAGCCATTTAGTGAAATGGGCGTTAATGTTTCCAAGTGGGGTTAGGGGCGACCGCAGTCAGTGTATTCTTGTAGCTGACTTGTGAATGTGGCAGCGGCGAGCCAGGGAGGGGTGAACCGGTGTTTGGATTTTTATATTCAAGTAACGATAGCTAGTTTACAGTCATAGCTTGTGATATATATTTAGAAACAACAACGGAATCACGAATTTTATTTTGATTATTATTGTCTAACCCGAAGAGAATATGAAAAATAACATGGGGCGTTAGGGGATGTTGAAATGATTATCTGCGAGGATATATAGCTCAAGCTATTTTTATATTTTTTCTCGTTTTCCCCACTTTGGATTTATTTTACATACCGTGGGAAAACCGGACAAGCCGCCGGACAGCGGGCCGAGAGGATGGACCAGGCGAATATCCTGAGAAAGTTCATCCAAGGGGTTTGTGTTATGCGAGAAGGGGACCAGAAAGGAGAGGATAACTTCGGCAGTGACTTTATGGTGAGACCAGCCAGACATCCTTCTCCCTCTCTCGAACACACACGAGCAGTTCTAACCGGTTCCTCCGCGCTGACCGACAAATGGGTGATGTGTCGACTGTTTAGCTTCAACACAATGGATTCATGAGTCTTCAGTCGATAGTGTCTCTGTCTGCGGTAGTTTTTTTTGTTCCTCGTGATGCTTCTTTTAGGCTTTTCCCGTGTGAACGCTCCCTGCTGGGCGGCTTGCTATGCTATCCTGGGGGCGGAGGGACACATTTCTCCTGCAATTCCCTCATACAAATCTCCAGGCTTGTAATTTAATGCGGCCGAGCATTGTCACCTTTTTAGAAATGTGCATATTCCCTCTCTTCTAATCGGAAAGCGAAGAGTTTTTCAGTACAGTACTTTAACGGTATACCGTTCAATAATATAGGCGTGGGTGCTAAGGCCTCCCAAACCAGCCACCCGAGTGTAGTAATCGATGCGCTCTTGACTTTACGTTAGCAAGAGCTAAACGTTAGCTGGTTACCTAGCTTGTCAGGCGTGCCTGTCTAACTCACATTTCGTACCACCATGACCTAAAATCTTCATGAACATGCTTGCTCGCTGCTTGCTCGCTGTTTTGAATATTGACAGTTTCATTGGCAGACATCGATTAAGACCAGAAAGCTTTGTCAACTTCCCACCATTGACAGTAGGCAAGCTAGCTAGCATGAGCCGAGTTGTCATTCGTGCTTTTCATCTTATTAATAGCAGCAAATTATTTGCTTGGTAGATTGCTGTATTCAATGGAAATACAAAACCGTTTATACATAGACTACCTTATTTATCAGAAATACAAACTGGAATGCGTGCATGCATACCAGACATGTCTAACTGGGTGGCTAGCTGGCTAACTTTTCCCCAGTCCCACTCCCTAGCTACTTCTTTGTCCATGACATCCGACTTCGTGTTTATCTCAATATATTGATATTGCATTCTCCACATAATATTCCTGCTATTACATTGCAGACATAATCAATCTGTATTCGTATCAATTATCTGCGAGGATTTTGTGTTGAACAGAAAACGGGTTGGTATGTGGTGTTCTGTCTGGCCTGTCCCAGCCAGTCAGCCAGCTATGTCGGTGGGGTCTGAAATAGGGAGTTGACGGATGTTGCGTAAGGACCAGGGGCAGTGCGAAATTAGGATTGTGAAAGGAAGTGGTTTATAGCAGGGCTTCCCAAACTCTGCCCTGGGCCCCCCCTTCTGGGTGCAAGTTTTGGGTTTTGCCCTAGCACTACACAGCTGATTCAAATAATCAAACTTGATGACCAAAACGTGCACCCAGGACCGAGTTTGGGAATCCCTGGTTTATAGCACGACATGCTCCACCTTTGTCCTCGATTTGTAACTGCATATAGTTACTACACATGCTTAAGGTTGTTTAACTTTTAAAATTACAATCCTCCCATTTAAAATAGTAATGCAGTCTGACAAGATGTTAAAATCATTACCCTTTCTAGTGATGCTTAGGTTAGGCTGGCTGACATACGACCCCCAGCCTCAACATGTTACCTAATTTACCTGGAATATTTTGGTGCTTTTGTCCACTCAGTCACTTCTAAATTCTCCCCTAGCCTTGGCCCTGTTCTATGACTGACTAGATGTTACTAACTTATCACCCAATGACTGATTGTATTGGCAACAACTAAAAATCCAATACCCTGTGTGACAGAGGCCTGTACAGTATTGACATGTTAATGTGTCTGAATAGCAGAATACCACAGTTATCCACCACATGCAAATTAATACCAACAGTGGTTTTAGACTTTTTCTAAGCCTGAGGCGCTTGATAGTGGGTTGGTAGTGCACAACCTTTGACCAGGGCCCATAGGGTTATGGTGACTAGTATGTAGGGAATAGGATGCCATTTCGGGTACACCCTAGGGTAAGTTGGAGGGGCGGCTGCAGGGCCCAATTACACATGACATACCTACTGCTGTATTTAACTGCCACTAGCCTCTCCGAAAGCAGAGGTGATTTTAAGACACCAGCGCACACTGGAAAGCACATGGGTGTCTGGACATGGCCACAACAGTAACAATGTTTCTTTGTGAGGCTGTCATGTTCAATGTCGGTCAGCATTGATTGATCCTAACAAGCACTAAGAAGAATGTAGGCTAGGGAGGCTAACTGAGCCCCTTTTATGGTATAGTGCTAGCCTGGGGTATGTGAATGTAGCTCAGCCTGGGCTATATCTTCTGGCCAATCAAAATGAACCTGGGTGAGCTCTGTCTGTCATAGCCAGGGGGCAGGAAGGAGAGGGCCTGGGTTGCCACCTGAGTGAGCTCTGTCTGTCATAGCCAGGGGGCAGGAAGACAGGAGAGGGCCTGGGTTGCCACCTGAGTGCGCTCTGTCTGTCATAGCCAGGGGGCAGGAAGACAGGAGAGGGCCTGGGTTGCCACCTGAGTGAGCTCTGTCTGTCATAGCCAGGGGGCAGGAAGACAGGAGAGGGCCTGGGTTGCCACCTGAGTGAGCTCTGTCTGTCATAGCCAGGGGGCAGGAAGACAGGAGAGGGCCTGGGTTGCCACCTGAGTGAGCTCTGTCTGTGATAGCCAGGGGGCAGGAAGGAGAGGGCCTGGGTTGCCATTCATGTAAAGATGACGTCCAGTGCTAGAGCTGTTGTTCATCACAATATGAGGCCATTTTTGAGGCTAAGTGTGTCATTGTGTTATCTGATCTGACAACCTTGACACCACTGCCAACAGAGAGTGGATGGGGATATGGAAGGGAGATACTGGCTTTGGCATTATGATGGACAGACGGCTGAGATCAGGATCACATTAATTATCCCAATATATTATTCACACCCAGACCCGACCCGTATGACCGAGAGACCAAGGCCCGTTGATGTGGTCTTGACACCGAGGCCACATGACTGAGTCTCTGCCAGAGAGACACTCAAGAACATAGACCTGCCTGCCTACCTACCCACATCTGCTGCAGTGATCAGGAGACAAGAGTTCCCTGACATCTACTACCATTAAACCAGTGTAGAGCTAGACAAGAGGCTATACCAACTAGACAAGAGGCTATACCAACTAATAAAGCCCTGTCTCTGGAAGGTTTAAGTGTGATATGAATCACTATTTTCATAGCCTTGTGAGACATGTATCTAGTTAGTTTTAAAGGGAAATGTCATGCTGAGCGGAAGGCATTTAAGGCTTGGGAAGGAAGGCCCCTTTTCAGTGGATTAGTTACAGGGAGCAGGCTAACGATGCTCTTGTTAATCTGAGTAGATTTGTTTTTCTTTGTGTGTTTGTGTACACTAACATGTCGACAGATGGATTGAGCTTTATTTTTGAGGAACTCCTGAAAAACAGGCTGCAGTTGAGCAACTACAGAGGCTGGCATCTGTGAGAAGTAGACTGGCCAGCTAGCTACTGTGTGTGAGAGATTGCATTCTGGTGACTCCAGCACTTAGCACATGATTCAGGAGCTCTTGCATCCTACCCCACATATTTGTCAAGCTCCTATCATCACACATGCAGAGCTGAGCAGAGAGGAAGCTCCCCTGTTACACACCGGTATAGAGCCCGTTATTTCCCCTGTATGGAGAGCCCCATATTTCCCCTGTATGGAGAGCCCCTTATTTCCCCTGTATGGAGAGCCCTGTATTTCCCCTGTATGGAGAGCCCCATATTTCCCCTGCATGGAGAGCCATGGATATAGGAAGCTGGCTAGTTAGCATAGCGATGTGCTACAGTTAGCTGTCTTTGATGTGCTCCTGGGTAATCAGCTTGATGAGGTGGAGATGACAGGGGAAGAGAGCTGCTATCCCAGCACACACATGTACACACTATGGGTGTAACGGTTCACCAGGTATTGTGGTTTTTGTGGTCATGGTTGTCTGTCTGTTGGGACATCATTCACTATGTCCCTGGCGTTGTCTGTGTTGGGACATCATTCACTATGTCCCTGGCGTTGTCTGTTGGGACATCATTCACTATGTCCCTGGCGTTGTCTGTCTGTTGGGACATCATTCACTATGTCCCTGGCGTTGTCTGTCTGTTGGGACATCATTCACAATGTCCCTGGCGTTGTCTGTCTGTTGGGACATCATTCACTATGTCCCTGGCGTTGTCTGTCTGTTGGGACATCATTCACTATGTCCCTGGTGTTGTCTGTCTGTTGGGACATCATTCACTATGTCCCTGGCGTTGTCTGTCTGTTGTGACATTCACTATGTCCCTGGCGTTGTCTGTGTTGGGACATCATTCACTATGTCCCTGGCGTTGTCTGTCTGTTGGGACATCATTCACTATGTCCCTGGTGTTGTCTGTCTGTTGGGACATCATTCACTATGTCCCTGGCGTTGTCTGTCTGTTGTGACATCATTCACTATGTCCCTGGCGTTGTCTGTCTGTTGGGACATCATTCACTATGTCCCTGGCGTTGTCTGTCTGTTGGGACATCATTCACTATGTCCCTGGCGTTGTCTGTCTGTTGGGACAAGGATTGTTATGTTGGGCCTCCAAGTAGAAATGGCCCCATTTTGGAACTGGTCCAACTTTTTAGACTTCTACTTGGAGGCCCAACATAATAATCCTTGTTTCATATTCTCTCTGTGCGTAGTGTATTCTCTCTGTGCGTAGTGTATTCTCTCTGTGCGTAGTGTATTCTCTCTGTGCGTAGTGTATTCTCTCTGTGCGTAGTGTATTCTCTCTGTGCGCAGTGTTATTCTCTCTGTGCGTAGTGTTATTCTCTCTGTGCATAGTGTATTCTCTCTGTGCGTAGTGTATTCTCTCTGTGCATAGTGTTATTCTCTCTGTGCATAGTGTATTCTCTCTGTGCATAGTGTATTCTCTCTGTGCGTAGTGTATTCTCTCTGTGCATAGTGTATTCTCTCTGTGCGTAGTGTTATTCTCTCTGTGCGTAGTGTATTCTCTCTGTGCGTAGTGTATTCTCTCTGTGCGTAGTGTATTCTCTCTGTGCATAGTGTATTCTCTCTGTGCATAGTGTTATTCTCTCTGTGCGTAGTGTATTCTCTCTGTGCGTAGTGTATTCTCTCTGTGCGTAGTGTATTCTCTCTGTGCATAGTGTTATTCTCTCTGTGCGTAGTGTATTCTCTCTGTGCGTAGTGTATTCTCTCTGTGCATAGTGTATTCTCTCTGTGCATAGTGTATTCTCTCTGTGCATAGTGTTATTCTCTCTGTGCGTAGTGTATTCTCTCTGTGCATAGTGTATTCTCTCTGTGCATAGTGTATTCTCTCTGTGCATAGTGTATTCTCTCTGTGCATAGTGTTATTCTCTCTGTGCGTAGTGTATTCTCTCTGTGCGTAGTGTATTCTCTCTGTGCATAGTGTATTCTCTCTGTGCGTAGTGTATTCTCTCTGTGCATAGTGTATTCTCTCTGTGCGCAGTGTTATTCTCTCTGTGCGCAGTGTTATTCTCTCTGTGCGTAGTGTATTCTCTCTGTGCGCAGTGTATTCTCTCTGTGCGCAGTGTTATTCTCTCTGTGCGCAGTGTTATTCTCTCTGTGCGTAGTGTATTCTCTCTGTGCGCAGTGTATTCTCTCTGTGCGCAGTGTTATTCTCTCTGTGCGCAGTGTTATTCTCTCTGTGCGCAGTGTTATTCTCTCTGTGCGCAGTGTTATTCTCTCTGTGCGCAGTGTTATTCTCTCTGTGCGCAGTGTTATTCTCTCTGTGCGCAGTGTTATTCTCTCTGTGCGCAGTGTTATTCTCTCTGTGCGCAGTGTTATTCTCTCTGTGCGCAGTGTAATCTCTGTCTCCATGTGAGGTGTGCAGTGTAAACACATGAGTGATGACAGGAAGACTGTCCTGCTGGAGGTAATGCATCACCACTGCCATGATAATCTGACGCCTGCTCAGCCCTGCTGAGCCTCGCATACAAGTCCATGAATATGACCTTCAGAGAAGGTGTGTCTGGGGTCGCTGTGCACGCCAGAGAGTCGGTGTGAGGATTCTTCCTCTGTGATACTCACTATTGACTGTGAGATTATGGTAGTGACTACATGAACCACAGCCGTAGTGCTGAAAATAGTGCTGAGCAATTTAAACAGGCTGAAAAAAAATAAAAAATAAATCCCAGAAATGTTCCACACACACAAGCTTATTCATCTAATTTGTTTTGCACAAATTTGTTTACATCCCTGTTGGTTGTCATTTCTCCTTTGCCAAGATCATCCATCCACCTGACTGGTGTGGCATATCAAGAAGCTGATGAAACAGCATGATCATTACACAGGTGCACCTTGTGCTAGGGACAATAACAGGCCACTCTAAAATGTGCAGTTTTGTCACACAACACAATGCCACAGATGTTTTGAAGTTTTCAGTTGGCATGTTGACTGCAGGAATGTCCACCAGAGCCGTTGCCAGATAATTGGATGTTAATTTCTCTACCATAAACTGCCTCCAGCTTCGGTTTAGAGACTTTGGCAGTACTTCCAGCCGGCCTCACAACCGCAGACCACGTGTAACCACGCCAGCCCAGGACCTCCACATCCGGCTTCTTCACCTGCGGGATCTTCTGAGGTGTGGTGCTAATGAGTATTTCTGTCTGTAATAAAGCCCTTTTGTTGGAGGAAAAACAAATTCTGATAGGCTGGGCCTGGCACCCCAGAGGCCCACCTATGGCTACAACCCTGCCCAGTCACGTGGAATCCATAGATTAGGGCCTAATGAATTTATTTCAATTGACCGATTTCCTTAAATGAACTATAACTCAGTAAAATCTTTTAAATTGTTGCATAATGCGTTTTAGATTTTGGTTCAGTTTACGTTCCCTTCTCTCGTAGATGTTTATCCCCCTCAGACGACTCCTGAAGTGAGATCCGGTCGGTAGTTGAGCAGACCATGTCAAACACAATGACTGTATACACGGAGTAGACCAAACATTAAGACCTTCCTAATATTTAGTTGTACCCCCTTTTTGCCCTCAGAACAGCCTCAGTTCATTGGATCGTGGACTCTACAAGGTGTCGAAAGAGTTCTGGCCCATGTTGACTCCAATGCTTCACAACTACAGTTGTGTCAAGTTGGCTGGATGTTTCTTAGGGTGGTGAACCATTGTTGATACACACAGAAAACTGTTGAGTGTGAAAAACCCAGCAGCGTTGCAGTTCTTGACACAAACCGGTACCCCGTTTTTAAAGGCGCTTAAATATTTTGTCTTGCCCATTCACCCTCTGAATGGCACACATACACAATCCACATCTCAACTGTCTCAAGGCTTAAAACTCCTCCTTTAACCCGTCTCCTCCCCTCCATCTACACTGACTGAAGTGGATTTAACAAGTGACGTCAATAAGGGATCATATCTTTCACCTGGATTCACCTGGTCAGTCTGTCATGGAAAGAGTTCTTAATGTTTTGTACACTCAGTGTATCCTGTATATCAATAAGGAGTGGGGGAAAAGTTGCTTGTGCGTTGATAAGCAAACCAAAGGCAGCATTAACGATAAGTAATCAAACCAATATGGAACTTCTAAAAGCCTATTTCACACCATGGCCTGCTGAATTTGCAAGTTAACTTGTCTTTCATTTGGATTTTGGCACAAATAAAAATGTGACTGACTCGACCGTGGATTGACGGTCCAGTATTGTTTCAATGAAGAGTTGTGTGTTTACATGCCTGCTAGAGTTCACAGCAGGTTTATGAATACCCACTGTCGTGGTACGGATGAAGCCTGAGCTGGAATGTGAAGCTAACTGAAGCTGGTGAGCTTTAGAAGACCCAGGGTAGATGACGCTTGCTTCGTAGGATAAACCCTCTGGAAACAACAGGTTTTTGCTGAACAATTTGCTGAAATGTGTGCAGATACCCGGCTATTAAAAGGGACAGGTGGCTATTTGAGACTGCGTTTAAATTGAAGTTTTACGGTATTTCCGCTGTGCGAGTGATTAGATTTCAGTGTGTGTGGACGTCACAGCGTGTTGTTGGAAGCTTTAGTGGGATCAAAGCTGACCCATAAAGTTAGAACCGTCCCAGAGCCTGTTGGAGCTGCACGGATTCTAATCCACAGGAAATGATGCTGTAATGCCTCTCTGTCTGTCTGACCACTTGCCCCGTGCTGCTCCGGGTTACCTCATGATCAGAGAGAGTCTGAGATGGAGGAATGTGAACTGATTCACTAAAGTGTATTAATAGATTAATGGGTGACTAGGCTGAGGTCTGTTTGGATGTTTGTTGACCTACTCTGAGGACAGAGTACAGTAGGGGTCATCTATTTGACAAGGGAATGAGGGAGATGGAGGGAAGGAGCTAGATAGAGGGGACCAGGCCATTAGAGACGGTCTGTGGGACCTCCAGCACCCTCTTCCTCCTGTTCTTTTCAGCACTGCTTTGATTTCTGGGCCAGTGTGTCCTCTCATGATTTAATTCAGTTCTTCTAAAACACAATAGCACACCTACTGATGCTGTGTGTTAGAGTGTATGTGTTTATTGCCTGGGGCTTTGTCTGCCTGTGTCTGTCTGTCTGTCAGACTGTCTGTCTGTGTGTCTGTCAGGGCCCAGGAGAGTCTAGGACTGCACACTGCTGCTCCCTCTCCTCCTCCCTCTGTTTCCCTCCTATATTGACTGAGTGGATATTTAGATGGTATATTTAACTATATTCTACTGTATAGACCTGAGTCTGAGTGCTTTTAGGTTGGCACTGCAGTCAAGCCGGGCTAGAGGGAGAGGGAAGGAGAGAAGAGAGGATAAAGCCCCTGCACCGCTCTGGTCTGTGTGACTCTAACTTCCTGTGTTTGGTCTGAAAAATCCCCCCTCCTGAGAAAATGTTGACACACATTCATCCTCTTTTCCTGTGCTGCTCATTCCTCCTTTCTGTTCAGCCCGCTGTGGACTCCTCACACTAGCTGGTCCCAGCTAAGAGAGGAAGCTATAAAGTCTGTCTGCTGAAGGTTCCCTTTCCTCATAGTGTTGCCCCTCCAGTCCACTGTCATGTGACCATTCTAACCTCTAACCCCTGTCAATGAAAGCCTAGCCTGTGTAACTCTTCTTACCTCTTATGTATGTAATTCACTCACTCACATTTATTTACACACACACACACACACACACACAGTACCAGTCAAAAGTTTGGACACACCTACTCATTCCAGGGTTTTCTTTAGTTTGGACTCTGTTCTACATTGTAGAATACTAGTGACGACATCATAACTATGAAATAACACGCATGGAATCATGTAGTAACCCAAAAAAATCTGCATTGACTGACCATGTCTTAAAGTAATAATGGACTGTCATTTCTCTTTGCTTATTTGAGCTGTTCTTGACATAATATGGACTTGGTCTTTTAACAAATAGGGCTATCTTCTGTATACCACTCTACCTTGTCACAACACAACTGATTGGCTCAAACGCATTAAGGAAAGAAATGCCACAAATGAACTTTTAATAAGGCCCACCTGTTAATTGAAGTGCTTTCCAGGTGATTACCTCACAGAGCTGGTTGAGAGAATGCCAATAGTGTGCAGAGGTCATCAAGGAAAATGGTGGCTTCTTTGAAGAATCTCAGATATACTTTGATTTGTTTGACACTTTTTTTTAAAGTTACTTCATGATTCCATGTGTGTCATTTCATAGTTTTGATGTCTTCACTATTATACTACAATGTAGAAAATAGTACAAATTAAGAAAAACCCTTGAATGAGTGTGTTCAAACTTGTGTGTGTATCTGTGTATGTTTGTTTTAAGTCTGTCTGTAACCAGGCTTGTAGTTGAATGGTGTGCTCTCTGCTCTCTCTCTGTCTGTGTGTGTGTGTGTGTGTGTGTAAGTCTGTCTGTAACCAGGCCTGTAGTTGAGTGGTGTGCTCTCTGCTCTTGTCTGCTGGCTCAATAATGGAACACTTTGCCCTGCGTGTCTTTTTCTTACAAACACACCAACAACATTCCTTCGTTTTATGTTGCCTCTTGCAGTACATTCCTGGAGCATAGAGGTCATGCATGCTTCTGGCCTCACCTCCTGCTGCGATGGCCCTTCTACTGACTCCGACACACAGACACAGACACACAGAGAGAGAAGCACTCCGCAGATCTTCAGGGACGTTATACTTTTTCAGTCAACCGTGTGATTCAATAGTCAAATCAAAACAAGTGTAGACTTTACCGTGAAATGCTGAATACAACAAGTGTAGACTTTACCGTGAAATGCTGAAAACAACAAGTGTAGACTTTACTGTGAAATGCTGAATACAACAAGTGTAGACTTTACCGTGAAATGCTGAATACAACAAGTGTAGACTTTACCGTGAAATGCCGAATACAAGTGTAGACTTTACCGTGAAATGCTGAATACAACAAGCATTGACTTTACCGTGAAATGCTGATTACAACAAGTGTAGACTTTACCGTGAAATGCCGAATACAACAAGTGTAGACTTTACCGTGAAATGCTGAATACAACAAGTGTAGACTTTACCGTGAAATGCCGAATACAACAAGTGTAGACTTTACCGTGAAATGCTGAATACAACAAGCATTGACTTTACCGTGAAATGCTGAATACAACAAGTGTAGACTTTACCGTGAAATGCTGAATACAACAAGTGTAGACTTTACCGTGAAATGCTGAATACAACAAGTGTAGACTTTACCGTGAAATGCTGAATACAACAAGTGTAGACTTTACCGTGAAATGCTGAATACAACAAGTGTAGACTTTACCGTGAAATGCTGAATTACAACAAGTGTAGACTTTACCGTGAAATGCTGAATACAACAAGTGTAGACTTTACCGTGAAATGCTTACTTAGGAGCCCTTTCCCAACAATGTGCTTAAAGTATGACAATGAACAAATAGATCCAAATTGAAATAACACCAATAAAATAACAATGAGGCTATATGCAAAGAGTCCTGGAAACGAGTCCGTGTCCTGGGGTTGGGGGGGGGGGGGGGGGGGGGGTTGATTGAGGTAATATGTACATGTAGGTAGAGGGTGAAAAGCAGGAAGTCCCAGGGGGCCGTAGGACTCAACAGGATGGTTCTGTAACAATGCTTCCCTTATTCCAAACTAAATCCTTTATCCAGGAGTTTAGTGTATTTGTGTCAGACGTTTAACTTAATCTCTCCTATTCACCCCTTCTCTCCTGTCAAAACCTGCTTACCTTTGTAGAAATGCACTCCCGTGAACATGCAGAAACGCACTCCCGTGAACATGCAGAAACGCACTCCCGTGAACATGCAGAAACGCACTCCCGTGAACATGCAGAAACGCACTCCTGTGAACATGCAGAAACGCACTCCTGTGAACATGCAGAAACGCACTCCCGTGAACATCAAATCAAAGTTTATTTGTCACGTGCGCGGAATACAACAGGTGTAGTAGACCTTACAGTGAAATACTTAATTACAGGCTCTAACCAATAGTGCAAAAAAGGTATTAGGTGAACAATAGGTAAGTAAAGAATTAAAAACAACAGTAAAAAGACACTGAAAAATAACAGTAGAGAGGCTCTATACAGTAGAGGGGCTCTATACAGTAGAGGGGCTCTATACAGTAGAGGGGCTCTATACAGTAGAGGGGCTCTATACAGTAGAGGGGCTCTATACAGTAGAGGGGCTCTATACAGTAGAGGGGCTCTATACAGGCACCGGTTAATCGGGCTGATTGAGGTAGTATGTACATGTAGATATGGTTAAAGTGCCTATGCATATATGATATGATGAACAGAGAGTAGCAGCAGTGTACAGAGGGGTTGGGTATATATTTGCAGAAATTACACACATGCAAAAACGCATGTGTGTCGGGGGATATGCATGTGGGTGGGTGTGTGTGTGGGGGGATATGTGTGTTTGTGCATGCTTGAGTGAGACGGTGTATGTGAAAGGAAGTAGGAATGTGTGTGCCAGAATGCCGATGTAGGTCTAAGCATGTGTACAATGCATTCGGAAAGCACTGAGGCCCCTCGACTTTTTCCACATTTTGTAACGTTACAGCCTTATTCTAAAATGGATTCAATAGTTTTATCCTTCCTTATCAATCTACACACAATACACCCTAATGGCAAAGCAAAAACACATTTTTATACATTTTTGCTAATTTATTAAAATAAAATAAAAAATATGTTTACATAACTATTTTCAGGTCTCTCCATAAATGTTAGATCGGGTTTAAGTCCGGGTTCTGGCTGGTTAGATCGGGTTTAAGTCCGGGTTCTGGCTGGTTAGATCGGGTTTAAGTCCGGGTTCTGGCTGGTTAGATCGGGTTTAAGTCCGGGTTCTGGCTGGTTAGATCGGGTTTAAGTCTGGGTTCTGGCTGGTTAGATCGGGTTTAAGTCTGGGTTCTGGCTGGTTAGATCGGGTTTAAGTCCGGGTTCTGGCTGGTTAGATCGGGTTTAAGTCCGGGTTCTGGCTGGTTAGATCGGGTTTAAGTCCGGGTTCTGGCTGGTTAGATCGGGTTTAAGTCCGGGTTCTGGCTGGTTAGATCGGGTTTAAGTCTGGGTTCTGGCTGGTTAGATCGGGTTTAAGTCCGGGTTCTGGCTCGGCCACTCAAGGACATTCACAGTCTTTGTGTGCTTAGGGTCGTTGTCCTGTTGGATGGTAAAACCTTTGCCCCTGTCTGAGGTCCTGAGCGCTCTGGATCAGGTCATCGTCAAGGATCTCTCTGTACTTTGCTCTGTTCATCTTTCTCTCAATCCTGACAAGTCCCTGCCGCTGAAAAACATCCCCACAGCATGATTCACTGTAGGGATTGTGCCAGGTTTCCTCCAGACGTGGCATTCAGGCCAAAGAGTTGAATCTTGGTTTCATCAGACCAGAGAATCTTGTTTCTCATGGTCTGAGAGTCCTTTAGGTGCCTTTCGGGCAAACTCCAAGTGGGTTGTTATGTGCCTTTTACTGAGGAGTGGTTTCTGTCTGGCCCGTCTACCATAAAGGCCTGATTGGTGGAGTGTTTCAGAGATGGTTGTCCTTCTGGAAAGTTCTCCCATCCCCACAGAGGAACTCTGGAGCTCTGTCAGAGTGACCATTGGGTTCTTGGTCACCTCTCGGACCAAGGCCCTTCTCCTGCCAATTGCTCAGTTTGGCCATGCAGCCAGCTCTAGGAAGAGTCTTGGTGGTTCCAAACTTCTACCATTTAAGAATGATGGAGGCCACTGTGTTCTTGGCAACCTTCAATGCTGCAGACATTTTTTGGTTCTCTTCCCCAGATTTGTGTCTAGACACAATATTGTCTCGGAGTTCAACAGTCAAGTCCTTCCACTTCATGACTTGGTTTTTGCTCTGACATGTAATGTCAACTGTGGGACCTTATAGACAGGTGTGTTCCTTTCCAAATCAAGGCCAATCAATTGAAATTTATTTTAGAAACATCTCAAGGATGATCAATGGAAACAGGATGCACCTCAAGTCAGTTTCCAGTCTCATAGCAAAGTGTCAGAATACTTAAAAGTATTTCTGTTTTTTTTTTTTTTTTAAGACATTTGCAAACATTTCTAAAAACCTGTTTTCACTTTGTCATAAAAAATAAATAAAACAAATGATTTCACCTTTATTTAACCAGGTACTTAAGTTGAGAACAAGTTCTCATTTACAGTTGCGACCGTGCCAAGATTAAGCAAAGCAGTTCGACACACAACAACACATGGAGTAAAACAAACATACAGTCAATAATACAGTAGAAAAATAAGTCTATATAGAATGTGAGCAAATGAGGTGAGATAAGGGAGGTAAAGGCAATAACTAGGCCATGGTGGTGAAGTAAATACAATATAGCAAGTAAAACACTGGAATGGTAGATTTGCAATGGAAGAATGTGCAAAGTAGAGAGAAATAATGGTGTGCAAAGGAGCTAAATAAATAAATAAATAAATAAATAAATAAATAAATAAATACAGTAGGGGGAGGTGTAGTTGTTTGGGCTAAATTATAGATGGGCTATGTACAGGTGCAGTAATCTGTGAGCTGCTCTGACAGCTGGTGCTTAAAGCTAGTGAGGGAGAAGTGTTTCCAGTTTCAGAGATTTTTGTAGTTCGTTCTAGTCATTGGCAGCAGAGAACTGGAAGGAGAGGCGGCCAAAGGAAGAATTGGTTTTGGGGGTGACCAGAGAGATATACCTGCTGGAGCGCGTGCTACATGGGGGCTGCTATGGTGACCAGCGAGCTGAGATAAGGCGGGGCTTTACCTAGCAGAGACTTGTAGATGACCTGGAGCCAGTGGGTTTGGCGACAAGTATGAAGCGAGGGCCAGCCAACGAGAGCGTACAGGTCACAGTGGTGGGTAGTATATGGGGCTTTGATGACAAAACAGATGGCACTGTGATAGACCGCATCCAATTTATTGAGTAGAGGGTTGGAGGCTATTTTGTAAATGACATCGCCGAAGTCGAGGATTGGTAGGATGGTCAGTTTTACAAGGGTATGTTTGGCAGCATGAGTGAAGGATGCTTTGTTGTGAAATAGTACGACTGGTGTGATCAACTGGTATTTCCATCACTGAATGACCTAAAAGGCCTTATTTCGCTATGGGATGTTGTTTCTTCTCCCAGACAATTGGCCGGTGCAAATTAAATTGATTAGCGTTTACATTTTTTGGGGGGGGCAAAATCCGTCTGTTACTGGCTAACGAAAATCTTGGTGCTATAGTATGTTGTGAGAGGGCATGTGACGAGGTGCTGAGAATCTAGTCACTTTGCTGTGGAGCTGACCAGACAGGAAGTGGTGTTCCGGAGGGCAGAATATCACGTCACACCAGAAAACGCCCTCTACTACAGTACATCCACAGGTGTTTCCTGTGGCCTGGCTGGCACTGAGCGCTGTGAACGACCCTTCACTAACACACAGATTGAGGTTCACACACACACACACACACACACATCCTTCCTGTGCCCACGGCTACTCTGCCAAGTGGTATACAGTAGGTCTACAGACCTGTCTTTGTGACTGTAGACCTCAGTGGAAAATCTCAGTAACCCACAGGCAACACACACACACACACACACGCAGGCTGAGGTGTGGTCCCCTACTGATTTGCTGATGTAAGGAGAGACCCTGACTCAGGACAGTAACTACTGAGACTACTAGAATAGTTATCTAACGGAGGTCATCTTGGCTATAATGTCGAATCAGAACAAAGTTTCTCTTTTTTTTTCTCTGCCGAGTTTCCTGGTCCCGGGGCTGCTGGGAGCTGTGCTGGAGAGGAGGAGGATGGATAATTAAGCAGAGCACTGCACTTCCTCCTCTGCCCCGTGCGTGTTGATGGGGACCTATGGGGATGTCAGTAATTGGTCTTCACGCTCTACCCTGTTTCCGCCTCCCAGGTTTTTAGGGCGATTAGGGAAACAAGATTTTAGCTAGTGATGAACAGTCTTTTTTTACTGCTGTGGTGTGTGGGCTTGTGGGCTTAGGCCAACGCACTTACACAGTCACTCAAACACGTTCTGCTGTAGCTCAGTGATTTTCCATTGAAGCAGATGTGTGGAGAGAGAAATGTTCCAAGCTCTGGATTGGTTATACTCCAGTAGTACAATGTGTGTGAGTTCTGAGAGTCTCCAGTCATCACTTCACACTCGGCATGTTCTCACTGTGGCCTGCTTGGGTACAGCAACACCTGACCCAGGCCCAACACTGTGGCCTGCTGGGCACAGCAACACCTGACCCAGGCCCAACACTGTGGCCTGCTCGGCACAGCAACACCTGACCCAGGCCTAACACTGTGGCCTGCCGGGCACAGCAACACCTGACCCAGGCATGACACTGTGGCCTGCTGGGCACAGCAACACCTGACCCAGGCCCAACACTGTGGCCTGCTGGGCACAGCAACACCTGACCCAGGCCCAACACTGTGGCCTGCCAGGCACAGCAACACCTGACCCAGGCATGACACTGTGGCCTGCTGGGCACAGCAACACCTCACCCAGGCCCAACACTGTGGCCTGCCAGGCACAGCAACACCTGACCCAGGCATGACACTGTGGCCTGCTGGGCACAGCAACACCTCACCCAGGCATGACACTGTGGCCTGCTGGGCACAGCAACACCTCACCCAGGCATGACACTGTGGCCTGCCAGGCACAGCAACACCTCACCCAGGCATGACACTGTGGCCTGCCAGGCACAGCAACACCTCACCCAGGCCTAATGACAGATGTGGAGTGTCCCACATTGTAGAATGACACACTTTCTTGCTCTTTCTCTCACACACACACACACACACACACACAGACTCACTCAGACCTCACGTTTCAGGCTCCATTAGTGTGTAGACTATATGTTCTCTCCCAGTAGCTAGCACTAGGCTAGCCTGCTGATGCTAATCTGCTGACTGTGTTCTCTCCCAGTAGCTAGCACTAGGCTAGCCTGCTGATGCTAATCTGCTGACTGTTCTCTCCCCGTAGCTAGCACTAGGCTAGCCTGCTGATCCTAATCTGCTGACTGTTCTCTCCCAGTAGCTAGCACTAGGCTAGCCTGCTGATGCTAATCCGTGGACTGTGTTCTCTCCCAGTAGCTAGCACTAGGCTAGCCTGCTGATGCTAACCTGCTGACTAATGTACAGTAATGTCTCTGTTAGATGTTCTGACTGGGGTAATGTTAATAATAATAATCATCATTGTTATGTTTGTCCTAATGCTGCTGTTATGTTTCTGTTAGATGGTACAGCTGATGAAGGTTAGCGTAGCGTCCTGCTGGCCTCATCTGACTCTGCTGAATAGAAGCCTGCGCTAGAATGATCTGTCTCAAACAACTGGGGAATGTCTGGGGAAGCCTTATCCTGGAATCGATATGCTCTAGCCAAGTCCTCTGACTATCAAAAACTGTCTGTGACAACAATAGTCTCAACAACAACTAGTCAGCCGGAGACTTGGCCAAGTAAGCTAGGAAGTGGATGTGACGCTGCCTGAAATAGGTTGACACGGAATGTGAAGGCAAGGGGCAGCATTCTCCCATCTCCATGCAGACATGGGTCCTATCAAAATAGGCAACTGGGTTTTATTGACATGAAGATAACAAACGACGGTGGAAAGGTACAACACTCCATATAGGTCTGAACACTCTCTATAACACTCTCCGTTTCTGTCTGGATGAAGATCAAACACAGTGGTGTTTCAGTCAACCATAACCCCATCGGACAAGTCTCCCCTCTGGACCCTGACTCACCCCAGAGAGAGAGAGCCCAGGGAGGGACTGCAGGGGGGAGACGGGGAGGGAGGTCCGCATCACTTCCCCCTCTGCTTCTTGTATAGCGGTGACTTCACCAGCAGGGCTCAATTAGCCCAAATGTGGCTCTGCTAAATATAGTACAGTGGCTCTGCCTGGAAGTACAACCCCTCTAATAATGATGCTAAAGTTGATTACACTTCTAATAAGTGGAGAGAGAGAACAAGTTGACAATAGAGGCAGATGTGCAAGCCGTCAAACACACTCCCCCCATATACCTTAGTATAGAGACCGATGGTGGGGCCTTGAACATCTGAGTTACAGAAAATCTGGACGGTAACACGGAATCCAGACATTAAAACGGAATTCAACAATGTATTGAACTTAGTAGATAATGCTAGGATATGTTATCATGTAGTCTGATATAGGACTAGGACACGTTATCATGTAGTCTGATATTGGACTAGGACTTGTTATCATGTAGTCTGATATAGGACTAGGTCGTGTAGTCAGATATAGGGCTAGGACGTGTGGTCTGATATAGGACTAGGACATGTTATCATGTAGTCTGATATTGGACTAGGATGTGTAGTCAAATATATGGCTAGGATGTGTAGTCGGATATAGGGCTAGGATGTGTAGTCAGATATAGGGCTAGGACGTGTCGTCAGCTATAGGGCTAGGACGTGTAGTCTGATATAGGACTAGGACGTGTAGTCTGATATAGGACTAGGACGTGTAGTCTGATATAGGACTAGGACGTGTAGTCTGATATAGGACTAGGATGTGTTATCGTGTAGTCAGATATAGGGCTAGGACGTGTCGTCTGATATAGGGCTAGGACGTGTTATCGTGTAGTCAGATATAGGGCTAGGACGTGTAGTCAGATACTGGGCTTTTGGTCCATTAAAATAACATCAAATTGATCAGAAATACAGTGTAGACATTGTTAATATTGTAAATGACTATTGTAGCTGGAAACGGCAGATGTTTTAAAACATTTATGGAATATCTACAGGCCCATTATCAGCAACCATCACTCCTGTGTTCCAATGGCACGTTGTTTTAACTAATCCAAGTTTATCATTTTCCCAAGAAAATGAAGCTCTCGTATAACTCTGTGTACTACTCCCTTCACAGAACAGCACAAACTGGCTCTAGCCAGAATAGAAAGAGGAGTGGGAGGCCCCGGTCCACAACTGAGCAAGAGGATAAATACAGTAGAGTGTCTAGTTTGAGAAAGAGATGCCTCACAAGTCCTCAACTGGCAGCTTCATTAAATAGTACCCGCAAAACACCAGTCTCAACGTCAACAGTGAAGAGGCGACTTCGGGATGCTGGCCTTCTAGGCAGAGTTGCAAAGAAAAAGCCATATCTCAGACTGGCCAATAAAAATAAAATATTAAGATGGGTAAAATAACACAGATACTGCACAGAGGATCTCTGCCTAGAAGGCCAGCATCCCGGAGTCGCCTCTTCACTGTTGACGTTGAGACTGGTGTTTTGCGGGTACTATTTAATGAAGCTGCCAGTTGAGGACTTGTGAGGCATCTCTTTCTCAAACTAGACACTCTACTGTATTTATCCTCTTGCTCAGTTGTGCACCGGGGCCTCCCACTCCTCTTTCTATTCTGGCTAGAGCCAGTTTGTGCTGTTCTGTGAATGGAGTAGTACACAGCATTGTATGAGATCTTCAGTTCCTTGGCAATTTCTAACATGGAATAACCTTCATTTCTCAGAACAAGAATAGACTGACGAGTTTCATAAAGTTCTTTGTTTCTGCCCATCTTGAGCCTGTAATCGAACCCACAAATGCTGAGGCTCCAGATACTCAACTAGTCTAAATTAGGCCAGTTTTATTGCTTCTTTAGTTTTCAGCTCTGCTGACATAATTGCAAAAGGGGTTTCTAATGATCAATTAGCCTTTTTAAAATTATAAACTTGGATTAGCTAACACAACATGCCGTTGGAACACAGGAGTGATGGTTGCTGATAATGGACCTCTGTACGCCTATGTAGATATTCCATTAAAAATCTGCCGTTTCCAGCTACAATAGTCATTTACAACATGAACAATGTCTACACTGTATTTCTGATCAATTTTATGTTATTTTAATGGACAAAATAGTGTTTTTCTTTAAAAAACAAGGGAATTTCAGAGTGACCCCAAACTTTTGAACGGTAGTGTATGACTGGGACATGTTATCGTGTAGTCAGATACGGGACTGGGACATGTCGTCGTGTAGTCAGATACAGGACCGGGACATGTCGTCGTGTAGTCAGATACGGGACCGGGACATGTTATCGTGTAGTCAGATACGGGACCGGGACATGTCGTCGTGTAGTCAGATACGAGACCGGGACATGTTATCGTGTAGTCAGATACAGGACCGGGACATGTTGTCGTGTAGTCAGATACGGGACCGGGACATGTTATCGTGTAGTCAGATACGGGACCGGGACATGTTATCGTGTAGTCAGATACGGGACCGGGACATGTTGTCGTGTAGTCAGATACGGGACCGGGACATGTTATCGTGTAGTCAGATACGGGACCGGGACATGTTGTCGTGTAGTCAGATACGGGACCGGGACATGTTGTCGTGTAGTCAGATACGGGACCGGGACATGTTGTCGTGTAGTCAGATATGGGACCGGGACATGTCGTTGTGTAGTCAGATACGGGACTGGGACATGTCGTCGTGTAGTCAGATACGGGACTGGGACATGTCGTCGTGTAGTCAGATACGGGACTGGGACATGTCGTCGTGTAGTCAGATACAGGACTGGGACATGTTATCATGTAGTCAGATACAGGACTGGGACATGTTATCATATGGGTACAGCCAGGGTTGTGACTGTCTGTTTATATGGGAGGACAGATTGAGAGGCGGTAGTTCGGATTAAGCTGCCTGACCGAGTCCATCTGTCTGACTGTCTGTGTGGGTGTCCTCTCCTCCATCATACCACTTCCTACTGCTGTATCCCCAGAGCAGGGTGATAGTCCTTACTGAGACTCCCCTGGAACACAACAGAGAGGTGTTAGTCCTGACTGAGACTCCCCTGGAACACAACAGAGAGGTGTTAGTAGTTACTGAGACTCCCCTGGAACACAACAGAGAGGTGTTAGTAGTTACTGAGACTCCCCTGGAACACAACAGAGAGGTGTTAGTAGTTACTGAGACTCCCCTGGAACACAACAGAGAGGTGTTAGTAGTTACTGAGACTCCCCTGGAACACAACAGAGAGGTGTTAGTCCTTACTGAGACTCCCCTGGAACACAACAGAGAGGTGTTAGTCCTGACTGAGACTCCCCTGGAACACAACAGAGGTGTTAGTAGTTACTGAGACTCCCCTGGAACACAACAGAGAGGTGTTAGTCCTGACTGAGACTCCCCTGGAACACAACAGAGAGGTGTTAGTCCTGACTGAGATTCCCCTGGAACACAACAGAGAGGTGTTAGTCCTTACCGAGACTCTCCTGGAACACAACAGAGAGGTGTTAGTAGTTACTGAGACTCCCCTGGAACACAACAGAGAGGTGTTAGTAGTTACTGAGACTACCCTGGAACACAACAGAGAGGTGTTAGTCCTGACTGAGACTCCCCTGGAACACAACAGAGAGGTGTTAGTAGTTACTGAGACTCCCCTGGAACACAACAGAGAGGTGTTAGTAGTTACTGAGACTCCCCTGGAACACAACAGAGAGGTGTTAGTCCTTACTGAGACTCCCCTGGAACACAACAGAGAGGTGTTAGTCCTGACTGAGACTCCCCTGGAACACAACAGAGGTGTTAGTAGTTACTGAGACTCCCCTGGAACACAACAGAGAGGTGTTAGTCCTGACTGAGACTCCCCTGGAACACAACAGAGAGGTGTTAGTCCTGACTGAGACTCCCCTGGAACACAACAGAGAGGTGTTAGTCCTTACCGAGACTCTCCTGGAACACAACAGAGAGGTGTTAGTAGTTACTGAGACTCCCCTGGAACACAACAGAGAGGTGTTAGTAGTTACTGAGACTCCCCTGGAACACAACAGAGAGGTGTTAGTAGTTACTGAGACTCCCCTGGAACACAACAGAGAGGTGTTAGTCCTGACTGAGACTCCCCTGGAACACAACAGAGAGGTGTTAGTCCTTACTGAGACTCCCCTGGAATACAACAGAGAGGTGTTAGTCCTGACTGAGACTCCCCTGGAACACAACAGAGAGGTGTTAGTCCTTACTGAGACTCTCCTGGAACACAACAGAGAGGTGTTAGTCCTTACTGAGACGCTCCTGGAACACAACAGAGATGTTAGTAGTTACTGAGACTCCCCTGGAACACAACAGAGAGGTGTTAGTAGTTACTGAGACTACCCTGGAACACAACAGAGAGGTGTTAGTCCTTACTGAGACTCTCCTGGAACACAACAGAGGTGTTAGTAGTTACTGAGACTCCCCTGGAACACAACAGAGAGGTGTTAGTCCTTACTGAGACTCCCCTGGAACACAACAGAGAGGTGTTAGTCGTTACTGAGACTCCCCTGGAACACAACAGAGAGGTGTTAGTCCTGACTGAGACTCCCCTGGAACACAACAGAGAGGTGTTAGTCCTTACTGAGACTACCCTGGAATACAACAGAGAGGTGTTAGTCCTTACTGAGACTCCCCTGGAACACAACAGAGAGGTGTTAGTCCTTACTGAGACTCCCCTGGAACACAACAGAGAGGTGTTAGTCCTTACTGAGACTACCCTGGAATACAACAGAGAGGTGTTAGTAGTTACTGAGACTCCCCTGGAACACAACAGAGAGGTGTTAGTCCTGACTGAGACTCCCCTGGAACACAACAGAGAGGTGTTAGTCCTTACTGAGACTACCCTGGAATACAACAGAGAGGTGTTAGTCCTTACTGAGACTCCCCTGGAACACAACAGAGAGGTGTTAGTCCTTACTGAGACTCCCCTGGAACACAACAGAGAGGTGTTAGTCCTTACTGAGACTACCCTGGAATACAACAGAGAGGTGTTAGTAGTTACTGAGACTACCCTGGAACACAACAGAGAGGTGTTAGTAGTTACTGAGACTCCCCTGGAACACAACAGAGAGAGCAGGGTAACCTTCTTTCCTCCTGACTAGATAAGTAACCACATACGTGTGTGTGTGTGTGTTAGGGTTGACCTTGTGGCAAAGTGCCCACTGCTTCTGGGCTTAGCCCTTCTCCCCCAGTGTATTGTGGGTCAGTGATGGGGAAGGGCAGACTGCACTTGGAGTTAGTTTCATCTCATATCTCTGTCGTTGGGCTCCCGAATGGTGCAGCTGCACTGTATCTCAGTGCTAAAGGTGTCACTACAGACCCTGGTTCGATTCTAGGCTGTATCACAACCGGCCGTGATTGGGAGTAGGGCGGCGCACAATTAGCCCAACGTCGTCCGGGTTATGGTTTGGCCGGAGAATGCCATCATTGTAAATAGAAATGTGTTCTTAACTGACTTACCTAGTTAAATAAATAAAGAATTAATAAATAAATAAATAAATAAATAAATAAAAATACAATAAATTGTCTCTCTCTGAAAGCTGGAAGCACAGAGACATTCCACATTATGTCCTCCGACATGTTTTTGTGTTGACACATGTACTTCTGCCCCATATAGACCTGGACTGTTGTACGTTTGTGGTGGTTGTTTAAATCCCTGCTGTTGTCTGACTGTCTGTCAGCCTGAAGACTTCAGTCTGGGTTGTGGTACGATCAGTCTCTGGAATAGTAGCTAGTCACGTGAGATATTGATGTTTTGCTGAAGTAGAGACGGACCTATTTTTCTCTGTGTGTTTCTGAGTGTGTGCCTGCCTCTGTGTGTGTTTATGTGCCCACTTGCACCAAGGTGACCCAGGATGTGTGCCAATCCCCCCCCCGCGCGCACACAGCCATCCTGGCTACCCGCCCAAATTCTGTAGTTTCCATGGAAACATATAGCCCCTGCTGCCAACCACCTCTGCCTTCCTACCGGAACAGAGACATCGCCTCGACCAATCAAAAAACTGAGCCAAACAGCACATGTACAAAAATAACCAATCAGACCACAGAGCTGAGCCAAAGCAGCCTGTGCTACCTACAAAGCCACATGGCTGTGAATAATTCAGGAGAAGGAAAACACAAGTAGTTACTGATTTACACACACATGCACAGGCGCACACACGCAAGCACACACACATAGGCACACACACACATAGGCACACACACACAGGCACACACACAGACACAGACACAGACACACACAGCGATATTGGTATGTGGTTACTTATTTAGTCAGAAGGAAAGTAGGTTACCCTGCTCTCGTTCTGTCTGAGGTGGGTATTTAGGGAGGGAGGCATGAGAATGAGAAGGGGAGCTAGGGGGAAGAGAGACTTAGGTGAAGAAATGAGAGAAGCTGGTAAGGGGGAGAGAGATGCAGCGAAGGGGGAGAGAGATTGGGGGGGGGAAGGGGGAGAGAGATTGGGGGGGGGAAGGGGGAGAGAGATGAGAGAGATGGGGGGGAAGGGGGAGAGAGATGGGGGGGGGGGAAGGGGGAGAGAGATGGGGGGGGGGGAGGGGGAGAGAGATGGGGGGGGGGGAGGGGGAGAGAGATGGGGGGGGGGGAGGGGGAGAGAGATGGGGGGGGGGGGAAGGGGGAGAGAGATGGGGGGGGGAAGGGGGAGAGAGATGGGGGGGGGAAGGGGGAGAGAGATATGGGGGGGGGGAAGGGGGAGAGAGATATGGGGGGGGGGAGGAGAGAGATGGGGGGGAGGGGGGAGAGATGCGTGGAGGGGGGAGAGATGCGTGGAAGGGGGAGAGAGATGCGTGGAAGGGGGAGAGAGATGCAGGGAAGGGGGAGAGAGATGGGGGGGGGGGGAGAGATGCAGCCCTGCTCACCACAGTCTAGATTGAAGTTTCTTTCCACTTGATCATGCCTATATTCTCATATGGTTTATGTGTTGTGGGGTGCCAGGGACCTCACGATATGATATTAGCACAATACTTAGATGCCAGTACCATCTGTAATGCGATTCTCATGATTCTGAATGTAGTGCGATTAGATTCTGAGATTTTAATGTTGGAAACATATTGTTCACAGTCTGCTGTAGAGAGACACGAGGGAAGGAGAAAATTAGTTTTCATTACTGATGGAAATACATAGGCTGAGAACATGTTGGCTCGTAAAGATGGAGAACAAACTGTATGATGTAAATTACTACAGCCCACTAGCGCTAGCTTATGCTTATAGTGTAGATATAGTGTAGATTTAATATAGATATAGTGTAGATATAATATAGATATAGTGTAGATATAATATAGATATAGTAGACAGTGTATATATAATGTAGATATAGTATAGATATAGTATAGATATAGTGTAGACATAATATAGATATAATATAGATTTAGTGTATATATAATATAGATTTAGTGTATATATAATATAGATATAGTGTAGATATAATATAGATATAGTGTAGATATAATATAGATATAGTGTAGATATAATATAGATATAGTGTAGATATAATGTAGATATAGTATAGATATAATATAGATATAGTGTAGATATAATATAGATATAGTGTAGATATAATATAGATATAGTGTAGATATAATGTAGATATAGTATAGATATAATATAGATATAGTGTAGATATAATGTAGATATAGTATAGATATAGTGTAGATATAATATAGATATAGTGTAGATATAATGTAGATATAGTATAGATATAATATAGATATAGTGTAGATATAATATAGATATAGTGTAGATATAATATAGATATAGTGTAGATATAATGTAGATGTAATATAGATAGTGTAGATATAATGTAGATATAGTATAGATATAATATAGATATAGTGTAGATATAATATAGATATAGTGTAGATATAATATAGATATAGTGTAGATATAATGTAGATATAGTATAGATATAATATAGATATAGTGTAGATATAGTATAGATATAGTGTAGATATAATATAGATATAGTGTAGATATAATGTAGATATAGTATAGATATAATATAGATATAGTGTAGATATAGTATAGATATGTCAATATAGTGTAGATATAGTGTCGATATAATGTAGATATAGTGTAGATGTAATATAGATTTAGTGTAGATATAATATAGATATAGTGTAGATATAGATATAGTGTAGATATAATGTAGATATAATGTAGATATAGTGTAGATGTAATATAGATTTAGTGTAGATATAATATAGATATAGTGTAGATATAGATATAGTGTAGATATAGTGTCGATATAATGTAGATATAGTGTAGATGTAATATAGATTTAGTGTAGATGTAATATAGATTTAGTGTAGATGTAATATAGATTGTAGATATTATGTCCAGAATAATATGGTGCCAATGAACTGTATACATTTACTTTCATCACTTTAATGTGTGAATATATTTTAACTTTCTCTTCTCTCTTCTTAGTGTATATATAATATAGATATAGTGTAGATATAGTGTAGTTATAATATAGATATAGTGTATATATAATATAGATATAGTGTAGATATAATATAGATATAGTGTAGATATAATATAGATATAGTGTAGATATAATATAGATATAGAGTAGATATAATATAGATATCGTGTAGATATTATGTCCAGAATAATATGGTGCCAATGAACTGTATATATTTACTTTCATCACTTTAATGTGTGAATATATTTTAACTTTCTCTTCTCTCTTCTTAGTGTAGATATAATATAGATATAGTGTAGATATAATATAGATATAGTGTAGATATAATATAGATATAGTGTAGATGTAATATAGATATAGTGTAGATGTAATATAGATATAGTGTAGATATAATATAGATATAGTGTAGATATAATATACATTTAGTGTATATATAATATAGATATAGTGTAGATATAATATAGATATAGTGTAGATATAATATAGATATAGTGTAGATATAATATAGATATAGTGTAGATATAATATAGATATAGTGTAGATATAATATAGATATAGTGTAGATATAGATATAGTGTAGATATAATGTAGATATAGTGTAGATATAATGTAGATATAGAGTAGATATAATATAGATATAGTGTAGATATAATATAGATATAGTGTAGATTTAGTGTAGATATAGTATAGATATGTAGATATAGTGTCGATATAATGTAGATATAGTGTAGATGTAATGTAGATATAGTGTAGATGTAATATAGATTTAGTGTAGATATAATATATATTGTAGATATTATGTCCAGAATAATATGGTGCCAATGAACTGTATATATTTTAACTTTCTCTTCTAATATGGATTTAGTGGGCTGAAGGCAGTGGGCTGAATGCAGTGGGCTGAATGCAGTGGGCTGAATGCAGTGGGCTGAATGCAGTGGGCTGAATGCAGTGGGCTGGATGCAGTGGGCTGGATGCAGTGGGCTGATATTTACAACATTTGTTGTAAACTCATTGTGTGAGTTAGCCACTGAGAGAGACGGGACCCAACCACTGAGAGAGACGGGACCCAGCCACGGAGGGAGACGGGGCCCAGCCACGGAGGGAGACGGGGCCCAGCCACGGAGGGAGACGGGGCCCAGCCACGGAGGGAGACGGGGCCCAGCCACGGAGGGAGACGGGGGCCCAGCCACGGAGGGAGACGGGGGCCCAGCCACGGAGGGAGACGGGGGCCCAGCCACGGAGGGAGACGGGGGCCCAGCCACGGAGGGAGACGGGGGCCCAGCCACGGAGGGAGACGGGGGCCCAGCCACGGAGGGAGACGGGGGCCCAGCCACGGAGGGAGACGGGGGCCCAGCCACGGAGGGAGACGGGGGCCCAGCCACGGAGGGAGACGGGGGCCCAGCCACGGAGGGAGACGGGGGCCCAGCCACGGAGGGAGACGGGGGCCCAGCCACGGAGGGAGACGGGGGCCCAGCCACGGAGGGAGACGGGGGCCCAGCCACGGAGGGAGACGGGGGCCCAGCCACGGAGGGAGACGGGGGCCCAGCCACGGAGGGAGACGGGGGCCCAGCCACGGAGGGAGACGGGGGCCCAGCCACGGAGGGAGACGGGGGCCCAGCCACGGAGGGAGACGGGGGCCCAGCCACGGAGGGAGACGGGGGCCCAGCCACGGAGGGAGACGGGGGCCCAGCCACGGAGGGAGACGGGGGCCCAGCCACGGAGGGAGACGGGGGGCCCAGCCACGGAGGGAGACGGGGGCCCAGCCACGGAGGGAGACGGGGGCCCAGCCACGGAGGGAGACGGGGGCCCAGCCACGGAGGGAGACGGGGGCCCAGCCACGGAGGGAGACGGGACCCCAGCCACGGAGGGAGACGGGGGCCCAGCCACGGAGGGAGACGGGGGCCCAGCCACGGAGGGAGACGGGGGCCCAGCCACGGAGGGAGACGGGACCCCAGCCACGGAGGGAGACGGGGGCCCAGCCACGGAGGGAGACGGGGGCCCAGCCACGGAGGGAGACGGGGGCCCAGCCACGGAGGATGGTGGTCTGTCTCTCCAGTCTACCCTCAGGGGGAGGGTCTTTGATTTTGGCAGACACAGCCTTAGGGCGTCGCCCAGTGGGGCTCAGGGGGATGAGTCTGCTCAGGGGGGTGAGAGGGGACGAGGGGTAGTGTGTGTGTGTCACTGGTCTCCCTCATTGTTGCTCGGTGGCAGAAGTATTAAAGTGGTAGTGCAGCTCACAGGAAGCTGGCCCTCACGCGCTCTCTCTCACAACAACACTGCCACTTCCTGTTGCACAGGGCAGAGAGAACGAGTGAGAAAGAGAGAAAGTATTGTGGGGGAGCATTACATATTTCCCTGTCTGTCTTTTTTCCTTCTTCTGACCTCGTCATTCTGTCTCTCTGCACTTACTAGTGTCGTCTGTCAGCCGTAGCCCAGAAAGTTCTCCAGGAGCCAGACTGAGACCATGTTAGTGGAAATTGATTGACAGATAACGTAATCAATTTACTGAGTTAGTTAGTTAGTTAAAAGCTCTGATGTTTGTCCCCTCCTTTCTCTCCTCCTCGCTCCTTCTATTCTCTCTGTCTCTCGTTTGTTTGTTCTTCTTCTCTAGTTCCACTCTCGTTTCCTTTTGTACTGCGTCCTCCAATGGGCTTCTCCATAGTGTGTACTTGCGTCCTGTTCATGTGTGCACAACGTTTACGTAACCACGGAAGAGAGAGCAATAAAAAATGGTGGTCTGGCGTGGGAGCAGCAAAACGGTCTTATGACTCCACCGACAATGTTCAGATTTGTTAAAAATCTGTTTGATTTGGAACCCAATAAGAGCCTCCATTTTATTTGACAGGAAAAGACTTAGTTTATGAAGACGTGATTCTATAAACTGTCTGACTCGGGGGGTTTTATGCAACACAATATGATTGGATAGATTTTTCATTTTCTGTGACCAAAATAATTCCACTTTTTACAAGTCATGCAGCTATATGCCCCAGTAGGGGGGGATTTGGCCTAAAGCTGGGCATCGTGGGCCTCGGCAGCACAACACACATGCAGATGTATGCCCCAGTAGGGGGGATATTTGGCCTAAAGCTGGGCATCGTGGGCCCAGGCAGCACAACACACATGCAGATGTATGTCCCCAGTAGGGGGGGGGTATTTGGCCTAAAGCTGGGCATCGTGGGCCTCGGCAGCACAACACACATGCAGATGTATGCCCCAGTAGGGGGGATATTTGGCCTAAAGCTGGGCATCGTGGGCCCAGGCAGCACAACACACATGCAGATGTATGTCCCCAGTAGGGGGGGGGTATTTGGCCTAAAGCTGGGCATCGTGGGCCTCGGCAGCACAACACACATGCAGATGTATGTCCCCAGTAGGGGGGATATTTGGCCTAAAGCTGGGCATCGTGGGCCCAGGCAGCACAACACACATGCAGATGTAATGTCCCAGTAGGGGGGGGGGTATTTGGCCTAAAGCTGGGCATCGTGGGCCCAGGCAGCACAACACACATGCAGATGTAATGTCCCAGTAGGGGGGGGGGGTATTTGGCCTAAAGCTGGGTATCGTGGGCCCAGGCAGCACAACACACATGCAGATGTAATGTCCCAGTAGGGGGGGGGGGGTATTTGGCCTAAAGCTGGGTATCGTGGGCCCAGGCAGCACAACACGCATGCAGATGTAATGTCCCAGTAGGGGGGGGGGGGGGTATTTGGCCTAAAGCCGGGCATCGTGGGCCTCGGCAGCACAACACACATGCAGATGTAATGTCTAAAGCGTTTCTCTAACGGCCCTGCATTACATGACTGCAGCAATGAGAGCTGATGTGCAAAGAGTCATTAAATTGGAGCTGAACTGAGCCACTCCAATACATGTCAGGATTCTGTGTTGGATCTGTAGGCCTTAAGACTATGACCCAAATGGCACTCTGTCCCTTATATAGTGCACTACTGTTAAACACAACCTGGTCAATAGTAGTGCACTACTGTTAATCAACCTGGTCAATAGTAGTGCACTACTGTTAATCAACCTGGTCAATAGTAGTGCACTACTGTTAAACACAACCTGGTCAATAGTAGTGCACTACTGTTAATCAACCTGGTCAATAGTAGTGCACTACTGTTAATCAACCTGGTCAATAGTAGTGCACTACTGTTAATCAACCTGGTCAATAGTAGTGCACTACTGTTAATCAACCTGGTCAATAGTAGTGCACTACTGTTAATCAACCTGGTCAATAGTAGTGCACTACTGTTAATCAACCTGGTCAATAGTAGTGCACTACTGTTAATCAACCTGGTCAATAGTAGTGCACTGTAAAGGGAATAATGATGTTATTGAGGATGCAGACTATATGTGGTTAGACAGGGTGATGGTAAGGTACCTGGAGTCTCCAGCCCAGTGGAGAGCACCCTTGGAAGGCTGTGAAGACCGCTTCCACAGAGCTCCATGACAACTCATCAGAGGGTAACTCCCTGGTCCCACACTGCTGCTGTACAACTCTACCTCACCCCTGTCTTACCCTGGGCTTATGGACTGGACTCTTTGTGTTTTCTCATGCGTAGTGCAATGTGGCGTGGGTGGATGTGTGAGAGAGTGTGTGCATGCATGAAAATGTATACATAAATGTGTGTGTGTGGAAGAGTACATACCTTGTGTGTTGTGATGTTGGCTGTCTCAGCCCCTGGCTCCTCTGCAGAACAGAATCAGTGTAGTGTTCTGATGAAAATGTAATCCACTTGAGACCAGAATAGATATAATGGTATTACTGTATGCCTGAGAGAGCAGAGCACTGCATGGTTCTCCTCTTCAGCAAGAAGACCTGAGATAAACACATACTGTAGTCTTCAAGTACAGAGACATAGCAACACCTGGTAAAAACATTATCCTCTCTCTCTCTCTTTCTCCCTAGCTCTCTCTCTCTCACTTTCTTTCTCTCTCACTTTCTCTCTCTCTTTCTCCCTAGCTCTCTCACTTTCTTTCTCTCTCTCTTTCTCTCTCTCTTTCTCCCTAGCTCTCTCTCACTTTCTTTCTCTCTCTCACTTTCTTTCTCTCTCTCACTTTCTTTCTCTCTCTCACTTTCTTTCTCTCTCTTTCTACCTATCTCTCTCTCTCACTTTCTCTCTCTCTTTCTCCCTAGCTCTCTCACTTTCTTTCTCTCTCTCTTTCTCTCTCTTTCTCTCTCTCTTTCTCCCTAGCTCTCTCTCACTTTCTTTCTCTCTCTCACTTTCTTTCTCTCTCTCACTTTCTTTCTCTCTTTCTACCTATCTCTCTCTCTCACTTTCTTTCTCTCACTTTCTTTCGCTCTCTCTCTCTCTTTCACTCTCTCTCTCTTTCTCTCGCTCTCTCGCTCTCTCAATTCAATTCAAGGGCTTTATTGGCATATTGAATGTTAACATGTGTTAACATTGCCAAAGCAAGTGAGGTAGATAATATATAAAGTGAATATATAAAGTGAAATAAACAATACAAATGAACAGTAAACATTACACATACAGAAGTTTCAAAACAATAAAGACATTACAAATGTCATATTATATATATACAGTGTTTTAACAATGTACAAATGGTAAAGGACACAAGATAAAATAAATAAACATAAATATGGGTTGTATTTACAATGGTGTTTGTTCTTCACTGGTTGCCCTTTTCTTGTGGTAACGGGTCACAAATCTTGCTGCAGTGATGGCACACTGTGGTATTTCACTTTCTCGCTCTTTCGCTCTCTCTTTCTCTCCCTCTCTTTCTCTCTTCTCTCTCTCTTTCTCTAGCTCTCTGACCTCACCTTTTTAATGCTTTCAGGCCTATTCCTTCAGTTGTCATAACCATGTATCAGTATTCTGTCAGCCAGGCCACGTGGTTAGGTGAGGTTCACCACAGCCAGCAGGTCTGTCAGTGTCAGAGAGGCTGGTGGGGTAAAAGAGCTAGCTGTCACAGGTCTTCTGTAATCACCATGTGTCTAATCTTGGTAAAGGCACCATGGCTTTAGTTTTTGTAGTTTTCATCAATTTACATCTTAATAGAACCTATTTATGCTCATGTTGATTGAATATTAGGGATCAACACACTATCCCCATGTGTTTCAATGCAACCCGGACTTAGAGCAGACTGGACTTAATGGGAGCAGACTGGACTTAATGGGAGCAGACTGGACTTAATGGGAGCAGACTGGACTTAATGGGAGCAGACTGGACTTAATGGGAGCAGACTGGACTTAATGGGAGCAGACTGGACTTAATGGGAGCAGACTGGACTTAATGGGAGCAGACTGGACTTAATGGGAGCAGACTGGACTTAATGGGAGCAGACTGGACTTAATGGGAGCAGACTGGACTTAATAGGAGCACGCTCCAACGCCCAGGCCCCCACCGCTCCAACGCCCAGGCCCCCACCGCTCCAACGCCCAGGCCCCCACCGCTCCAACGCCCAGGCCCCCACCGCTCCAACGCCCAGGCCCCCACCGCTCCAACGCCCAGGCCCCCACCGCTCCAACGCCCAGGCCCCCACCGCTCCACCGCTCCAACGCCCAGGCCCCCACTGCCCAGGCCCCCACCGCTCCAACGCCCAGGCCCCCACCTCCCAGGCCCCCACCGCTCCAACGCCCAGGCCCCCACCGCTCCAACGCCCAGGCCTACTACAACACCAGAAGACCATGACAGTAGTCACAGTAGCTGTTGAGTTTGTAGGCCACGGTTAGGGTAGCGTGTTTTTTTATGAAGAGGGGAAAAAGAGAGAGAGGATGAAGTTTCCCACTAGGTCTCGAAACCCGGCTACAGTGAAGTAGCATCCTCTCTGTTCCCAACATCCTCTCTGTTCCCAGGTCGCTACCTCAAGTGCGGCCTCAGCAGCAGTGCATGTCATGGAAAACTGGTCGCTAATTATTAGAAAATTAGCTTCAATGTCTTTTTATTAACGTCACTAGTGATTACATCTTGTGAAGCTTCCATCAACACTCTTATACATATTTCCTAATTAGGGCGTGTAGCGTCTGTACGAGTGTGTAGCGTCTGTACGAGTGTGTAGCGTCTGTACGAGTGTGTAGCGTCTGTACGAGTGTGTAGCGTCTGTACGAGTGTGTAGCGTCTGTACGAGCGTGTAGCGTCTGTACGGGCGTGTAGCGTCTGTACGAGTGTGTAGCGTCTGTACGAGTGTGTAGCGTCTGTACGGGCGTGTAGCGTCTGTACGGGCGTGTAGCGTCTGTACGAGTGTGTAGCGTCTGTACGAGTGTGTAGCGTCTGTACGAGTGTGTAGCGTCTGTACGGGCGTGTAGCGTCTGTACGGGCGTGTAGCGTCTGTACGGGCGTGTAGCGTCTGTACGGGCGTGTAGCGTCTGTACGGGCGTGTAGCGTCTGTACGGGCGTGTAGCGTCTGTACGAGTGTGTAGCGTCTGTACGAGTGTGTAGCGTCTGTGTACGAGTGTGTAGCGTCTGTACGAGTGTGTAGCGTCTGTACGGGTGTGTAGCGTCTGTACGGGTGTGTAGCGTCTGTACGAATGTGTAGCGTCTGTACGAGCGTGTAGCGTCTGTACGGGCGTGTAGCGTCTGTACGGGCGTGTAGCGTCTGTACGGGCGTGTAGCGTCTGTACGGGCGTGTAGCGTCTGTACGGGCGTGTAGCGTCTGTACGGGCGTGTAGCGTCTGTACGGGCGTGTAGCGTCTGTACGGGCGTGTAGCGTCTGTACGGGCGTGTAGCGTCTGTACGGGCGTGTAGCGTCTGTGTACGGGCGTGTCGCGTCTGTGTACGGGCGTGTCGCGTCTGTGTACGGGCGTGTCGCGTCTGTGTACGGGCGTGTCGCGTCTGTGTACGGGCGTGTCGCGTCTGTGTACGGGCGTGTCGCGTCTGTGTACGGGCGTGTCGCGTCTGTGTACGGGCGTGTCGCGTCTGTGTACGGGCGTGTCGCGTCTGTGTACGGGCGTGTCGCGTCTGTGTACGGGCGTGTCGCGTCTGTGTACGGGCGTGTCGCGTCTGTGTACGGGCGTGTAGCGTCTGTGTACGGGCGTGTAGCGTCTGTGTACGGGCGTGTAGCGTCTGTGTACGGGCGTGTAGCATTGACCGAATATGATTTTTCAACGCCGATACCGATTATTGGAGGACCAAACAAAGCCGGTACCGACGTTTTTTACATTTTAAAAAAAATTATAAAAAATTATTATTTGTAATAATGACAATTACAACAATACTCAATTATATTTTAACTTAATATAATACATCAATAAAAATCAATTCAGCCTCAAATAAATAATGAAACATGTTCAATTTGGTTTAAATAATGCAAAAACAAAGTGTTGGAGAAGAAAGTAAAAGTGCAATATGTGCCATGTAAAAAAGCTAACGTTTCAGTTCCTTGCTCTGAACATGAGAACATATGAAAGTTGGTAGTTCCTTTTAACATGAGACTTCAATATTCCAAGGTAAGAGGTTTTAGGTTGTACTTAATATAGTATTTATAGGACTATTTCTCTCTATACCATTTGTATTTCATATACCTTTGACTATTGGATGTTCTTATAGGTACTTTAGTATTGCCAGTGTAACAGTATAGCTTCTGTCCCTCTCCTCGCCCCTACCTGGGCTTGAACCAGGAACACATCGACAACAGCCACCCTCGAAGCATCGTTACCCATGAAGAGCAAGGGGAACAATTACTCCAAGTCTCTGAGCGAGTGAGGTTTGAAACGCTATTAGTGTGCACCCCGCTAAATAGCTAGCCATTTCACATCGATTACACCAGCCTAATCTCGGGAGTTGATAGGCTTGAAGCGGACCAACAGTCTATTTTCACAAATGCGCACCGCATTCGCGTAACAGGCAGTCTCCTCGTGGAGTGCAATGAGAGGCAGGTGGTTCGAGCGTTGGACTAGTTAACCGTAAGGTTGCAAGATCGAATCCCCGAGCTGACAAGGTAAAAATCTGTCGTTCTGCCCCTGAACAGGGCAGTTAACCCACTGTTCCTAGGCTGTCATTGAAAATAAGAATGTGTTCTTAACTGACTTGCCTAGTTAAATAAAGTTGTAAAATAAAAATTGAAAATAATCTGCCAACTCGGTGTCCAAAAATACCTATTTCCGATTGTTAGGAAAACTTGAAATGGATTAATCGGTCGACCTCTAGTGTCTATGTACGAGTGTGTCGTTTATATCCCTTCAGCTAATGTGCTGAAGCAGTGTCTCATTACTCTGTCCCTGAGGACTCGGTGGCCTGCTAGAGTGGAGCTGAACGACACACTGTCACTGTAATTAATGTTGTGGGAGAGGGCCTCAGAGCGGAGCTGGGGAGAGGGCCTCAGAGCGGAGCTGGGGAGAGGGCCTCAGAGCGGAGCTGGGGAGAGGGCCTCAGAGCGGAGCTGGGGAGAGGGCCTCGGAGCGCAGCTGGAAGCGAGCTGGGGAGAGGGCCTCGGAGCGCAGCTGGAAGCGAGCTGGGGAGAGGGCCTCGGAGCGCAGCTGGAAGCGAGCTGGGGAGAGGGCCTCGGAGCGCAGCTGGAAGCGAGCTGGGGAGAGGGCAGAGTTGAATTAAGGGCCTCAGCTTGGAGATCAAGGGTGCTGTTGTGAGAGTTTGGTTGTTCCCAATGAAGCCAGGGAGAGTTGTGTGAGAAGTTCCATAGGAAGTACTGATGGGCGAGGAACCATCGTGGAGCTGCACGAGGGGGACTAGGGCATTCCTAAACTGTTAGCTACTGTATAGCGTGTAGGTGGGCTGGTCTCTGCAGGGCTGTTAGAGGGGCTGGAGAAGGGGGTGTGTGGAGCGTAGTCAAATAGGATCTCTTCATGATCCCTAACCTTGTGCGTGGGCAACGGTACACTCTCTGGGAACCATTCCTGTGACACTGAAACATGACTGGCTTGTACCACGTCCCTCTAATGTAGGGCAAATGTTTCTCTTCACCATCAATCATTCATCCTATCCTACACTAAAGCCCCTCTATACGGATGTGTTCCTAATGGCTCCCTATTCCCTTTATAGGACTCTGGTCAAAAGTAGTGCACTATAAATGGTTCCCTATTCCCTTCATAGGACTCTGGTCAAAGGTGGTACACTATAAATGGTTCCCTATTCCCTTTATAGGACTCTGGTCAAAAGTAGTGCACTATAAATGGTTCCCTATTCCCTTCATAGGACTCTGGTCAAAAGTAGGGCACTATAAATGGTTCCCTATTCCCTTTATAGGACTCTGGTCAAAAGTAGTGCACTATAAATGGTTCCCTATTCCCTTCATAGGGCTCTGGTCAAAGGTGGTACACTATAAATGGTTCCCTATTCCCTTTATAGGACTCTGGTCAAAAGTAGGGCACTATAAAGGAAATAGGGTGTTGTTGGGTATTCCTTCTCTACAACATGTCTTTCTTTAGGAGACAGAAAAACACAGAATGAATAACATTTTCTCTCTTGTTGTTTTTTCTCCCTGCAGAGATTACGAAGATTATCGACCAAATACAGGACAGAGAAGATCTACCCCACCAACGTCGGGGAGCAGGAAGGGAATGTGAAGAAGAACCGCTATAAAGACATACTGCCCTGTATGTAATGCTGTGTGTAGTGTGCTGTGTGTAGTGTACTGTGTGTAGTGTGCTGTGTGCTGTGTGTGTAGTGTACTGTGCTGTGTGTCTAGTGTGCTGTGTGTGTCCTCTCTAATGGTTCTTACAGTCAGGGGGATAGATGGATATTACTGGACAGGATCACATTAATGCTACAGGCCAGAGGAGCTCTGAGTGGACTGGACAAATAAACTCTGACCACAGCCTCTCACAACACACACATCCTCTTGGCCCTTCTTCCCCACAACATAGCATCCAAGCCCCCCCCCCCCCTCTTCTCTACCTGAACAACATGGAGGACACTAACCTCTTCTCTACCTGAACAACATGGAGGACACTAACCTCTTCTCTACCTGAACAACATGGAGGACACTAACCTCTTCTCTACCTGAACAACATGGAGGACACTAACCTCTTCTCTACCTGAACAACATGGAGGACATCTTACAGGACACTAACCTCTTCTCTACCTGAACAACATGGAGGACACTAACCTCTTCTCTACCTGAACAACATGGAGGACATCTTACAGGACACTAACCTCTTCTCTACCTGAACAACATGGAGGACATCTTACAGGACACTAACCTCTTCTCTACCTGAACAACATGGAGGACACTAACCTCTTCTCTACCTGAACAACATGGAGGACACTAACCTCTTCTCTACCTGAACAACATGGAGGACGCTAACCTCTTCTCTTCCTGAACAACATGGAGGACGCTAACCTCTTCTCTACCTGAACAACATGGAGGACGCTAACCTCTTCTCTACCTGAACAACATGGAGGACACTAACCTCTTCTCTACCTGAACAACATGGAGGACACTAACCTCTTCTCTACCTGAACAACATGGAGGACGCTAACCTCTTCTCTTCCTGAACAACATGAAGGACGCTAACCTCTTCTCTACCTGAACAACATGGAGGACGCTAACCTCTTCTCTATCTGAACAACATGGAGGACACTAACCTCTTCTCTACCTGAACAACATGGAGGACACTAACCTCTTCTCTACCTGAACAACATGGAGGACACTAACCTCTTCTCTACCTGAACAACATGGAGGACATCTTACAGGACACTAACCTCTTCTCTACCTGAACAACATGGAGGACACTAACCTCTTCTCTACCTGAACAACATGGAGGACATCTTACAGGACACTAACCTCTTCTCTACCTGAACAACATGGAGGACATCTTACAGGACACTAACCTCTTCTCTACCTGAACAACATGGAGGACACTAACCTCTTCTCTACCTGAACAACATGGAGGACACTAACCTCTTCTCTACCTGAACAACATGGAGGACGCTAACCTCTTCTCTTCCTGAACAACATGGAGGACGCTAACCTCTTCTCTACCTGAACAACATGGAGGACGCTAACCTCTTCTCTACCTGAACAACATGGAGGACACTAACCTCTTCTCTACCTGAACAACATGGAGGACACTAACCTCTTCTCTACCTGAACAACATGGAGGACGCTAACCTCTTCTCTTCCTGAACAACATGAAGGACGCTAACCTCTTCTCTACCTGAACAACATGGAGGACGCTAACCTCTTCTCTACCTGAACAACATGGAGGACACTAACCTCTTCTCTACCTGAACAACATGGAGGACACTAACCTCTTCTCTACCTGAACAACATGGAGGACACTAACCTCTTCTCTACCTGAACAACATGGAGGACGCTAACCTCTTCTCTACCTGAACAACATGGAGGACGCTAACCTCTTCTCTACCTGAACAACATGGAGGACGCTAACCTCTTCTCTACCTGAACAACATGGAGGACACTAACCTCTTCTCTACCTGAACAACATGGAGGACACTAACCTCTTCTCTACCTGAACAACATGGAGGACACTAACCTCTTCTCTACCTGAACAACATGGAGGACACTAACCTCTTCTCTACCTGAACAACATGGAGGACACTAACCTCTTCTCTACCTGAACAACATGGAGGACACTAACCTCTTCTCTACCTGAACAACATGGAGGACACAACTCTTCTCTACCTGAACAACATGGAGGACACTAACCTCTTCTCTACCTGAACAACATGGAGGACACTAACCTCTTCTCTACCTGAACATGGCATCACGAGGACATCTTACAGGACACTAACCTCTGTCATCTGAAGCCCCTCTGCCTCTTAATTCAGAACATTATGACTACAATCGATGGACGGATGGATGGAGGCTACGGATGGGGGCTACGGATGGATGGAGTCTACGGATGGGGGCTACGGATGGATGGATGGATGGGGGCTACGGATGGATGGAGACTGGAGGCTACGGAGGGACGGATAGATGAATGAGACTACAGATGGATGGATGGATGAGACTACAGATGGATGGATGGATGAGACTACAGATGGATGGATGGAGGCTACAGATGGATGGATGGAGGCTACGGATGGATGGAGGCTACGGATGGATGGAGTCTACGGACGGGGGCTACGGGTGGATGGATGGGGGCTACGGATGGATGGATGGGGGCTACGGATGGATGGATGGGGGCTACGGATGGATGGAGACTGGAGGCTACGGAGGGACGGATAGATGAATGAGACTACAGATGGATGGACGAGACTACAGATGGATGGATGGATGGAGGCTACGGATGGATGGATGAGACTACAGATGGATGGATGGAGGCTACAGATGGATCAGTCAAATATAGTGTTTATATAATCTTGTTGTTCAGTGCTGAAAACATTTGCCATGATTTATTTGTTCTATTTACCAGCCACATCCTTTGTCTTTATTCCCTCTAATCTGTTGCTCTCTTTTTCTCCTGCTCCTTTCCTCTCCTTTCCTCTCCCTCACTCTCCCTCCCTCTCCTTTCCTCTCTCCCTCCCCCTCCCCCTTCCCCTCTCCCTCCCCCTTCCCCTCTCCTTTCCTCTCTCCCTCCCCCTTCCCCTCTCCCTTCCTCTCTCTCTCTATTCAATTTAAGGGGCTTTATTGGCATGGGAAACTCTCTCTCTCGTGCTCTTTTCCTCTCCTATCACTCTCTTCCTCTGTCTCTCTCTAACTTGTATCCTCATCTCTCCCACAGTTGACCACACGAGGGTAAAGCTGACTTTAAAAACAACCAATCAGGATGCAGATTACATCAATGCCAGCTTCATCAAGGTACAGTTGACTTCCTTCACACCTCAGACCTGTGACTGCATGATGTGACCTCACCCCTCTGCCCCCCAATGGCTTACACAGCTTGTTGCCTCGTGTGTGTGTGTGCGTGTGTGTGTGTGTGGGGGGGGCGGGGGGGGGGCGGATGTGCAGAGATGAGCTTTCAGGTCCACAAACATATCACCAGTACGTCTTCAGTTTCACCCTGAATGTCTGTCCAGTCAGAGGTCAACACTTTAAATAGAGCAGAAGGAACGCTGAGGGATGGAGAATTGTAACACCTGGTCCACAAAATGTTGTTTTGTTTAGTAACTAGAGGCGACAGGGCCTTCCAGGTGATGGTCATGTGGAGTGTAGCATAGCAACCTGCACACTGTGTGGAAGCTAATGACACTCAGCTGTGTCACACAAGGTGATTAATTACACCCTTAAAAACTCAGAGACCTTTTCAGGCTGCCCTGAATAAAGATGTCTGAGTGTTTTCCTCCTCCCTCTTCCACTTCCTCCTCTCTCCTCTCCTCCACTTCCTCCTCTTCCTCCTCTCGCCTCCTCCCTCCTCCACTTCCTCTCTTCCCTCTCCCTCTCCTCCCTCCTCCCCTCCCTCTCTTCCACTTCCTCTCTCCTCCTCTCCCTCTCCTCCACTTCCTCCTCTCTCCTCCACTTCCTCTTCCTCCTCCTCTTCCTCCTCTTCCTCCCCCTCCACTTCCTCTAAACTAACTGTGTGTTAGTTTATCCAGCCCTCTAATATTAGTTGTGTTACCAGGGAATGGATGGTCCAGAGGCCTACATCGCTACCCAGGGTCCTCTAACCAACACTGTCATCGACTTCTGGAGAATGAACTGGGAGTACAGTGTAGCCGTGAGTCTCTCACTCACTCACTCACTCACACACACACTGAGACACACACACACACACACTGAGACACACACACACACTGAGACACACACACACACACACTGTTTTTGCCACTTCTCTCTGAGACTTTAATTCCTATGAAGCGCTGTTTGTTAATGTGTTTATAACATGCTCTGTGTCAGGTTTATTACCATGTGATGGAACAGAACACACACGTTGGAATATCCATTTTTCTAGCAGGATGTGAATTAAAAACCTTTCCGTTTCCTATGTTCCAGGTCATCGTAATGGCATGTCGAGAATTCGAGATGGGAAGGGTAAGAGTTTGGTCCTGAAGACGTCAGTATGGTATTATACTGTAGTGATATGAAAGGAACCACTTTCACTGTTGATTTGACAGGAAGAGCCCTTCAGTGTCTGGAGTAAGATATTTATGTTGATAACACTGAAGTGTTTTCATCTCTCCCTCTTTCATATGTTTGATAGAGAGTTTCGTATGTTCTTTTGTGGTGAATGTGGTTTCGGCGTTGAACCGGACCGAAAGTCTCTGAAAAGGTAACGTGTCTTTTTCCTCTTTTCTGTTAGAAAAAGTGTGAGCGGTACTTTCCCCAGTTTGGTGATGAGCCCGTGTCTTTTGGCCCCTTCAGAATCTCCTGTGTAAGTTCACACACACACACATATTCTCACACACACATACACACACACACACACACACACATATTCTCACACACACATATTCTCACACACACACACACACACACACACACATTCACACACACCCCTCCATTGTATTTACTGAGCTACAGGGAGCTCATCCTCCAGCTATGCAGTGCCTCATCTTAAAGGAGAGAGTTATTTTAAAGTGTCCTCTTTAGTCCCAGCGTTCTACAGTGATGTACTTGTCCCCCAGAGACTCTGGGGTTAATGTGCTGTCCAGTATGTAAGGGCTGAGTGGGAACTACTGTGTTATTACATATGGAGTCTCTAATAGAGCCAGTCACTGTGGAGCGTCATGCTCTGGGGATAATGTGCTGTCCAGTATGTAAGGGCTGAGTGGGAACTACTGTGTTATTACATATGGAGTCTATAATAGAGCCAGTCACTGTGGAGCGTCATGCTCTGGGGTTAATGTGCTGTCCAGTATGTAAGGGCTGAGTGGGAACTACTGTGTTATTACATATGGAGTCTCTAATAGAGCCAGTCACTGTGGAGCGTCATGCTCTGGGGATAATGTGCTGTCCAGTATGTAAGGGCTGAGTGGGAACTACTGTGTTATTACATATGGAGTCTCTAATAGAGCCAGTCACTGTGGAGCGTCATGCTCTGGGGTTAATGTGCTGTCCAGTATGTAAGGGCTGAGTGGGAACTACTGTGTTATTACATATGGAGTCTATAATAGAGCCAGTCACTGTGGAGCGTCATGCTCTGGGGTTAATGTGCTGTCCAGTATGTAAGGGCTGAGTGGGAACTACTGTGTTATTACA